>NC_134241.1:63706823-63781823 GCF_965152275.1 Natator depressus | reverse complement strand
GAGATTAACAAATGTATCAGAGTTCCGTAATTGCAAGCAAAGAAAACTGAAGATAAGCCAATCTTTCTTTAACTGCTGCTTCAAAAGCTATGCTCATAAAAATTAAACCAAGAAGTGATGAATATGTGTGCACTGTAGTCTCATTTTTTATTGTTAGTCAGATTTCAGATAACCGCAAACAAATGAAACTTGAGTTAAAAAATATACTTCAATTGTTTTTAATTAACCACATACTCTCAATCAGTTCTATTACATATGCTGAATGCATATATGCATTGTTTTCATAGTTATATTTTGTTAAAGCCAGTTAAAACATTTAGAGAAATTTAGAAAAAAAATATGCTTTACATTAGACATTCAAGACTATGATCCTTACCAAACTAAGCCTAAAATCTTCAACAAATTACTATCAATGTCTTTTTAGAAAGTTCACTGAAAGGTAAGTCTTGATCAGGTCAATCATAACATTTTGAAATTACTGAAAAGCTCACATAGTTAAATATAAAAATAATGCCATCTATACTTATATTTAGCTTAAAAGCAGCTTCTCACTAAATGGCTATCTCGTTAAGAAGCAAAATATAGAGATGAATCCTAGAACAGATACTGATACATCTAATAATCCAAAAGCACATCAATGTATTAAGCTTTCTGGATTTATCAATGTTACCTCATATAGCAGACAGCCTAGAGACCAGATGTCAGATTTGAAGTTGTATCCATTTTCATGTATTCTCTCTGGAGACATGTAATAAGGCGTACCCACTGCAATAAACGCAGAAGTATTTTTAAATGAAAAATATTGCTATCCTGAAATCTATACCATTGTAAATACTGTAATATTTAGGGTGCAAAAGTATTCTTATCTTATATATAGATCATGCATGATAATAAATATAAAGTCATGCATAACAATAAAATACAATTTTTTTAATGTGAAGATGCATATGTAGCAGTTGAAATCACACATACAAACATACATGTATAAACATATTAGCTCTGAAAATGTTACTATTTTAAAGAAGATGTTTTATTTTGAATTATCACTAATTTTTCTGTAATCGAAAAAAAACCAGTAAAACACTTTCAAAGTGGTTTTTGTTTTTTGTTTGAAGCAATCAAAAAAATTCCAAACTGAACTCTCTGAAAAGAGATTTAGAAGAATTCTCTAAAACTTTAAATCTTCAATAAATTATTTCTTCTTTTTAAAAATATTTTAAAGCTCAGTGTTGACCGATGGGTATTAACCAAAAACAAAGTTGCAAAAAAATAAAGCCAGTGGAAATTTCTGGTTTATCAACTTATTCCTAACTTTATTCTCAACTCCGCTGCAATTTTTTTTTTTTTTGGAACAACAGTAATTAATAAATTCAAACTTTGACAACTGAAGACAAAGACATTCACTCATTTTTTATTTGAATTTTGTTGGGAATGGCCAAGTAGTTATTCTTGGTAAGCAATGTGTACTGAATAGGAATGAGCTGAATCTAATAAATACTGAATTTACTTTAAGCTAAATATCTTATAAATTAGAAGAATACTTAGATCAGTACATTAACTAACAAATGGCAACATTAGTTTTTTAAAAACTAAAAGATTACAACCCCATTCTGTTTTATTGAGTCTAAATCCTTAAAAAAATAATTCTCATTTACTTTTGCCTTTCAGAACTAGAGGTTGAGATAAATTCTCTGTATGAATTTTGGCAGCAGATATCACAAGTTTGGATAACCAAGATTTGCCTTTATATTTAAAAGGCAAGATGTTTTGCTTCTATAGAAAAAGCCATTTGATCCATATTTTTGTTTAATTATTCCCAGAAGTGTGCTTTTTTGTTTTGTTGTTCTCATCATAATGTACTACGTATTTTGTAAGGGCTGAGGACTCACCGATGTATTATCACACTTTTTCAGTAACAGAGTAAGATATTTCTAGGATTTCCAAGGGTGAAAATTCTAATTCTCAAAATTAGAGATATTGGTACCATATCATCACAGTCAGCCCATGCCTGCTGGTAATTTATAGTTTTGTCTAGGATGGAAATTTAACTTTGGGAACTGCATTGATAACTACACTCTAGATCAATGGAGGCTCAGAACAAAATCTTTTCTTGGATATGCAGAGACATGTGGGTCCTATATTGTATCACAAGGAGGATTTGATCCTGCAATTGTTTAAAAAGAGACATCCTCACTTTCCGGAAAAGGAGGGCATCAGCTCAAACTCCACAAATTATCTCTCAGCATTGGCCTGAGTGCAGAATCATCACAATTGTGAATCAAGAGTTTAAAGAAAGGTGGGTTGGGGTAGAAAAGAGCATCTCAAAATGACAGATTACTGAGAGAAAACCGTCCATCCTCTCAGGATGTTTATATTTACTCACAACCAAGGACGGTCAAGAAGGGATGGTCTCTTTCCTATGAATGGGAGGGTTGATGGTGGGGGGGAAGTTTTACAAACACCAAATTCAATAACACAGCCAGAAGAATAAGTAGAAGGGAAAAGAATGGTTTATTTAAACTTTTAGACTGTTATTCCACCCTAACTTCCCAAGAACAATATTTTTACAGTATGTAAGTTTAATGATGGTATTCTGACAACCTATGTACTGCATATGACATAATGCCATCTATACTTACAGATGGCTTATGCGTTTGACATTGTTTTTTATTCCAACATACCATGTAAATTTGCCAATTTAAAAAAAGCGGTGAGAAAAGGAAACTAAAAATTGTGATTACACAACAATTTGGCTTGATATACCACAGCACATTTCATACTTTTATTATCCTTTTTGTACAACTGTTAAATTGTATCTGAACTCAAGATTTCCAGAGAAAACAATGCCTTCAAAACTTTCACTCTTTGCACCTATTAATAAATATCATGATTTAGTGTTCTGATGCACTTTCTGTTGGCACAATTCATTTAACAATGAAAAACAAGTTTAATAGTAATCTGGCTCTTAACAGGTTACAGATCTACAGCTTTTGTTGCTCTAAAACATAAAACAAGTAACTGGCAGTGAGAAATGTGCCAGAAAGAGGCTTCACAGAATCCGCAGGGGGCAGCTGAAAACACTGAGGTTTGAAGGTTCATAGTTTACCAAAAGCAAAGGTAATTTTAACCAGTAGCTCTGGGAAATCTGCTGATACATTAGTGGTTTGATATGAGTGTGAAAGATTGATGATAGGGAAAAAGAAGAACAAATGCTAGCATTTTACAGAGTTTAGCCTAGTATAACACTTTAACTGCAATACATACTGAAGCCTCCAATGACCGAGAAGTGAAACAAAGCCAAGATATTATTAAATTCTTCCTCACTGAATTCTCAGAAACCACCTAAAGATGTCGAAAATAGTTATATCCCTTTAAAATCAGCTTGTAGCATGACACAAACAGAAAACAGATACATTATTTTGATACTTTAAACACTAAAGGCATTACAGCATATTCTAAAACATAAGAATACTGAGGTTCTTCTAGTGTACTTCTAGTAAACAAATAATAGATTTAATTAAAACATGTTATTTTCCTAAATCATCGTTTTTGTATTTAAAAGATGTTTTCATCAAGAATAACACTACGAAGAAACATTCTTTTCTAGCATCCCACTCCCTCTTTCTGTTGGTGAAGAAAGTAAAGATCTAATACATAAAGTAGATCAATATTTGAAAAATTATAAAATCCGTAAGTTTACTGCTCTATTTAGTTAACGCAGCTTTAAAATTGGGAAATTCTTTTTAGTAAGGTCTATTGCTATTAAATAATAATGGAATGGCTGATATTGGACTCAATTAATGAAGAATTAAGAGGGTAACATAATGCCCATGAACATGGATTTCTGGGAAACAGATTTGTCAAACTAATTCGATATTTATTTTTGATAAGATCGTCAGTTTGGCTGATAAAGGTAATAGATTTCTATAAGGAATTTGACTTCATTCCACACTACACTTCATTCCACACTACACTTTGACACACACAAAAAAGATTAAAAACTCGATAACTGAAAGGTCTCAAAACATAACTATAAACAGAGAATCATCATTAAGTGGATGTGTTTCTTCTGGCATCCCACAATATCAGATCTTGACCCTATGCTATTTAACATTTTTGTCAATGAACTAGAAGCTAACAAAATTATTACCGATAATGTTTGTAGAGGACATAAAGACTGGGGTAGTGGTAAATAGTGACGACGACAGGTCACGGGCACAGAGCAATCTGGATCACTTGCAAAGCTGGGCTCAACTAAACAATATAGATTTAAACACAGCCAAATGTAAAGTAATACATCTAGGAACAAAGACTGTAGGTCATGCTTACAGGATGAGGGATTCTATCCTGGGAAGCAGTACCTGAAAACAATTTGAGGGTTATGGTGGCTAATCAGCTGAGCTTGAGCTCCAAACCCTGATGCTCTGTCCAAAAGGGCTAAAGAAATTCTTGGATGCATAAATGGGAATTTTGAGTAGGAGTAGACAGGTTATTTTACCTCTGTATTTGATTCTGGTGCCATTGCTACTGAATAGTGTGTCCAGTTCTGCTGTGCACAACTCAAAGGATGTTGTAAAACCGAAAAGGCTTCAGAGAAGAGCCATGAGAATAATTAGAGGATTGGAAAACATGTATTATAACAACAGACTCAGGGAACTCAATCTATTTAGCTTATTAAAAGAGAAGATTAAGGAGTGACAATTAAAGTCCGTAAATACATACATGGGGAACAGAAATCTGGTAATAGAGGGCACTTCAATTTAGCAGACAGAAGTATAACACGATCTAATGACTGGAAGTTGAAGCTAGACAAATTCAGACTGGGAAAAAGGCACCATTTTAAAAAAATGAGGGAAAATTAACAAATGGAACAATTTCTATATACTCTATTCAGCTGGCTGAACCTGAACCTGAGTAAGACAGAGATGCTGGAGGGAAGAGGATAGCATTTTAAAATTTTGCAGCCATGGTTCCGTCTCCTTTGGTTGAAGAGACATACCCACAACTGGTCAATTCAGACCATGGTTTAGGACTTTTTTTTTTTTTTTTTGATTCCTCGCGGACACTGAGCTCTCACACAGCAGCATCTGTAATTAACACTTTCCATCATCTCTAGTTGGCTGTAAGACTCCATCCCACCAGATGATGACTTGGCCTCAGTTATTCACTCCATCTCTCAATTGGACTACAGCAACATGATATGCCTGTGCAACTTACAAAACTAACTAGAACAGAAAGCAGCAGTGTTTCTCCTCAGCAACAAAGGCAACCATACGCACGTCAAATGAGTCCTTCACTCCATACAATGGCTTCCCAAAGTATTTCAAATCAAGTTCAAGGTTGCAGTTATTATTATCTGTATATTATCACAGCACTTATGAGCCCTAGCCATGGACCAGTACCCCACTGTGCTAAGTGCTGTACACACAGAACATAAAGATGGTCCCTCCCACAAGGAGCTGACAATCTAAAGTATAAGACAAGAGGCAGCAGATGGCTAGAGACAGACAGATGGAGGAGTACCAGGAAACAATGATATAATGTTAGTCACCATGATAGACAGAGCTCTCAGCACACCAGAGGATTAATCATTATCAAGACTTTTGTAGGCATCATGGCAAAGGAGCACTTAAGGAAGGATTTGTAGGAGGATAACAAAGTAGCTTTGAGGATGTTAACTAGGAGATCCTCCCAAGTATCAGAGCAGTAAGGGAGAAAGCACAATGAATCTTGTTTGAAAATTTAACAAGATAGTGCTGGAGGCTGGCATCATGGGCCAGTTGGAGGCAGGAGTTGATATCTCAGTAACAAGTAAGAGATGGTAGGTCAGGTGAGGACAAGCCACGAGGGCTCTGAAAGAGATAATTAGCTTATGTTTCATGTGATACAGAAGGTGGAGCTAATGAAGGAATGCAAAAAGAGGGGTGACAAAGTGACAGGTTAGAAAAAGGATCTTTGCAGTTGTATTCTGTATGGATATAAGCAGGGCAAGATTGTTTTGTCAAGGCCAAAGAGAAGGATATTGCAGTAATTGAGATGCAAGATAATGAGATCCTGGATGAAAGAATTTTAGCTGCGTGGATGGTAGGAAAGGCTGTTTATCTTAGAGATTCAGACAAAATCTGTAAGTTTAGACATAGCCTGGATGTGACGATATACAGAGAGGTGTTGAAGGTGACACCTAAGTTATGGGCCTGAGTGACAGGTGGGAAGGTGGTACTGTCCAAAGTGATCAAGAAAAGAGGTAGTAGGGAGGGTTGGTTGGGAGGTAGGCGAGATTAAAAGCTTTCTTTTAGTCATATATAGCTTGAGCTGACAGCTAGACTGCCACAAGATGTGAGAGACAAGCTGAGATTTTAGTTTGGTAAGAAGGAGAAAGGTCTGGGTAGAGACGGTAGTTGAATTTGTATTTGCAGATGAGATTACCCAGAGATAAGATGTAGAGGGAGAAGAGAAGACCAAGAATAGAGCCCTGACAGAAAGTTGGGGGAGAGGAGAAGGAGAAGGATCCTGCAAAGGATATGCTGAAGGAGCAATTAGAGAGGTAGGAGAACCACCAGGAAAGGTCAGAGTCAGAGAAGCCAAGAGAGGCCAATATTTCAAGAGAAGAGCACAAGTGAAAGAGTCAAAGGTGGCTGACAGGTCAAGGAAAATAAGGATGGAGTGGTGGTTTTAAGATTTGGCTACGAAGAGGATGAGAGAACAAAACATGTGACAGGTGTTAGTCACTTTCCTTAATAAATACACTACTAGAAGATGGTCAGATGCTACAGTGACGAGTGTGGTATAAGAATCTACGGAGAACAAAATGGCATAGACTAGGTATACTAGAACCCCATGATCCCTCCTGGACTTTATGAATCTATTGGATTGGTTGGCATTTGTGCTCTCAAAATAGCATTGAATCTTTTGCCTGAGTTGAACATGTGTACTCTGTAGATCAAAGAATAGCATCACATTTTTTATTTTATTTTGCTAAACATTTAAAGTAGTTCAGAACTGCTCCTCCTCAGAATGAGGTGAATTCAAAGCACTGCCAGTCACTAGCCTCATCCATAAACTGAGATAGTTTGTTCTGCCAAATTATGGGCTAGTTTGAAGTATCATATGCATGCATGCCATCTGGCCCTGCCCACATCAGAAAGGGATGTGTGCATGCCTTCACTGCAGCATTGTCTTCCCAACTCCTGGACCCACAGAGGATCCATCATAGGGCCAGAGAGCAATGTGTAAGGAGGAGGAGCAGGGTCAAGGGTAGCTGCATTATCTTGTTTATGGCCCATGTTCATTTTGCATAACCATCCAGATGTACGTTGGAACCCTGACAGCATAGCTCCATTGGCACTATGATGCCATGGAGATGAAAGTCAGGGGGTGCTCAAGCCAATGTGGCATCACTAGAAAATGCAGATGGCCCTGTGCTTTCAGTGCATCTAGGGCGCTTTGCAGGGTTTGGGGGCCTTTCTGACCTTCCTCCCTGCCCCCAGAAAGCACTCTCTGGCCATGTATGTGGAGGTTGTGAGATACTCCGCTGCCTAGCAGGAACAAAGCAGCAACCTAGCAAAGTTTCACTGAAGAAGTGAAGTGCTCTATTGCTTTTCTACTGAATTCTAGTCTACATTCCTGAACTCTACGGCTACCACTAACACCATTAGTAGATTTAACTTAGAAGTGTAGGCAAAGGGAATAGTCACATATATAAATCTGATTTGGAACTACAACATAACTACAGGCTGGCACCCGTAGAGCCATGTACTGGCATGCTGAGAACGCAAACTCAGGCTGATCCTTGCTTCTAATAAGGCCATAAGGTATGCTATGGAGGAAAGGCATTCAGCCCTGGAAAGGTTGGTGGAAAGAAAAAAAATGAGGGAAGTCTATCCTATATTGTTCTGAAATACCCTTCTAACCAACCCAAGTGCAGTGCATTCTAACTTCAGTGGGTATTATGACCAGCCTTCTACCAAAAGGGAGATCGACTCAGTGGTTTTGCTTGTTTTAAAAAGGAAGAATCTCAAAAGTTAAATACACACACAACAGAAACCCCTACTTGTTTGATAAGGCTATACAATTAATAATGCCATTATCTAAGCCTAGCCAGACCACTTTAACTATTGAAATTTGCTTTAAAATCCTTACATTTATTTTGAAGTTTGAATAGGTTTTTTTTAAAGTTGCAATTAAAAGCAATACCATTTAAATTTAGAAGTCATATATAGTTAAGGAGAATTTTAGTATATTTCTTTATATATGTGAAAACCTGAATATACTCTGCTGGTGTAGTTAAAAAAAACATCTCTAGATGAAGACATAGATTGGTGATTGGACAAAGTTTTTAGTTCACTAATTTTTTTGTGTGTAGGAGGGTTGGAGCGGGAAATAGCCACAAGAAAGGCCACTTTCAAGAAAGGATAGTTTGGGGAAAACTAGTAACAGAAGTACCAAGAGAAATGAAATTCAGAAATAACAAAAGAGGATTGTATTAAGGATATTAGGAAAGTGATTATGATAAATCAGTGCTTAGTAGACATTATAAAGTTGATATCAGTGTTTACAATGTACGGTCTTACTTTTATGAGTTTATAAATCAGCCACAAAATTTTCTGCCCCAGGCTGAGTTTAAATTATGGAAAGAAAAAAGAAGCAACTCCCTACCCTCCAACAAAACCCAGCACCCCAGTTGAAAAAACACCTTTTTTGCTCTCTTCTCCCTTTCCTGCTGATTCTTAGGTTTGTAAAAGAGGACTTGAAGTTTTTTTTTTGTTTTTTTTTTTTTTTTTTACCACCTAGCTCAGTTTCCAAGCACATTGCAACCACTCCCCCATGGTGAACCTAAAAAAAAAAAAAAGAGTTGAAACAACTGTTTGTCTTTCCTACCTTTTTGATTTATAACTCAAAGGAATAGGCCAGCTCTTCTCCCTCCATCACTGACTTTTGCCTCCTCTGCATGCTCCCTTTTTACTGAACATTGTAGATCAGGACTTTTTGGCTCCCACAAATAGAGTACAAGAATGTTGGTTCCCACTACAGCCTGTTCACATTGCTGTTTTATGTACTGTATTTTATTTACAGACGTTAGCAGGGCCTAAGCCAGGACAAGTAACATGAAAGAATGCTGCAATATTGCCTCAACTGGCCACTGGCATATTATAGCAGGCAAACAACAATATTTTTAAATAAAATAGTATATTACCTAATCTTGACTTGGAGTTTTTTAAATTATATCTAAAGTCAAGAGAGGAAGCCTGGTAAAAAGAAGATGCCCCACTATTTTTGTTTTTTATATGGGGTGACATGGACTCACTTAATCTCAGTTTTTCCACTGAGACCCCTGTAATTATTGTTGGTGTTAATATGTGGCAATTTCTGCTTATAGCAGGAATCTATAATAAAAAGGAAAAACTGGAATGTGTAGATGAGTGTCCCAAAGGTTTCCTGGATGACAGGAACTTGGCTGATTATACTGCCAAAATTATAGAGTGTAAAGTCTGCTTTCTGAAATGAGAGTTTATAATACACTTGTTTTGGCTCTTTAAAATCCAGCAATTACCTAAAGCTCCCTGAGCTCTTGGATACTATTAATCTGAATAAAATTTTTGTCATGGGTCTTATAGCCTTGGCCGTTCTCTTGAGCGGTTTTAAGGCTGATGCAATGCCCTTTGAAGTCAATGGCAAGGGGTCTATTGAATTCAGTGAATAGTACATTAGGCCATTAATGAGATAAACACAAGTTCTTTTTCTGACTTGCTCCAGAACATGAACTACAACTAGATATCCTACTAAGCAATCTTGCAAAATTCCATTGGGTATCCTAGAACAACCTCTACCTACACAGTCAATGAGAAATAATCTGCTTTCTTGGGATTAGGCAGTCATGAGCAGACAGATATTTTTACAGTATAGGTTTAAAAAGTTTTAAAGCAATTCTCAGTTTAGATGGCCAACAACATCTAAGTGGAGATTCCCATTTCATTTTGTATGATGTTGTTTAAGATTTGATTAACTGAGATTCTGAAGGATTTTGAACCCCTAATTTATTTAAGATTTTGGATTTGTAACATGCACCCCTCCACACACAGCTTCAAGCACATATATATAATTTAACCAATACATTTAACTTCCTTTTTCCCCCCAGAGTAAACAGAACCATCCCCTAATACAATCTATCAATTAGTTATCTGTTCCCACAACTTCTCTTTCTAAATATAGATTACCTACTGAGAACTATTCCTCTTTACGGTACTTATATTTAGATTTAACCATTGGTAGACTATCCCTCAACACTTTAAAAACAGAGAATCTCTGTGTCTCCCTTGGTATCATTTTCTCAAGAAGTCTATTCCATTTCTTTAGATTTTAAATAATCTCCTCAAATGATACCCAAAAGATGTGAATTTTCTGCAAATGCTTTTGGTATGGTGAATATAATGCTACTCTCTTTATGACTGATCCAATTCCCATACAAAAAAGAATTGGGTGTTTTTAGATGTTCTTTTGTACTCTTAGAACTCAAAAAATATTCTCCCACATTCTTTTTTTTTTTTAAAAGAATGTTTGCTATTCAAAATTCTAAATCCTGATCTGCCCATCCCATTCTCCCTGGACACTACAAATTGGAGGCTGGGGTGCAGGTCATCATGTTAAATAAAAATCCTATTATGTCTTCACAGAGAATAAGTATCAAAACATGATATACTTTAATTTGTAAATTATATATTTAAGAAAGGTAATTCTTTTTTGCTATTTTACATTGTGTTTACAGGAACCAGATTAGGTAATAGAATATCTGTGCTCCATATGCAGCTCTCCCAAATTGGCTAAATACTATGTAACCATATTTTGTCAAGTGACAACGTATCAGTCTAATTTTGGTATCTAATCTTTTTAAACAGGAAGATGTACTTATTTGGCTTTAAAATGTCATGATATTTGTTTTTGTTCTGTTAGAATATGAGCAAAATCTAATTTAGCAGTATCGAACCTTTTACATTTCATACCTCCTCAAAGTGCATGTCACCAACAAATGTTCCACACTCCATTTATAAATTCATTTTGCATACCCGATTACAGTATTTTTTCCTCAGCTGATTAAAGGGTCAGCACAGTCTTTAACCCTGTTGAAATTCATTCTTTAGTCTTACTTTTTATTACACCTCCATAAAATGCTCTGTTTACAATAGGTACCGATTTGTTCTAAACAGACATCTTTTATTAAGTAGTCCGAGGGCAAAGCAACAGGAAACTGAGTGTGAAACAGGTATCATTACAGCTTAATATGGTTTGACCAGGGGACTAACAACTTTATTAAAAAAACCCAACAAAACAAAACCAGTTGGGTTAACACAATATAAAGAAATTAAGTTTACATGAATAAAATTTTATCTTATCTTGCAACAAAATCATTTTGCATGATATTCTTACCTAAAGAATGTGCAGCTGTAGTTTTGGAGCTGAAAAATCGTCCAAGTCCAAGGTCTCCAAGCTTTACTACTCCTGTAGCTGTAATGAACACATTAGCTGGCTTTATATCTATGAAGAGAAAAACATTTTGCAGTGTTATCAATAAACCCTACTGCATCATCAATAATACATGTAATGAGTCTTGTAATTTTGTATAATGTTAATCAAATCAAATGACAGTACTGTTTAGAAAATCTTTTAAGCATTTAATAAAATGTGAATTCGGGATTTTAAAAATTCTAATTAACTTTTGTGGCTATAACTTGAGTTACTTTTACTGGTTGGGCTGATTTCACTATAGAAAGAAAAACTGAGCAATGAAAAACAACAAATAAAAAAAGCAACACATAAAACAGTTTTAGCTCTAAAACTACAAAATATGCACATGCTGATAATACCTATTGTTATATAAACTATTTAAGTCTTAACCCTGCCCTTTGGAGACGACAGCAGCATTTTAAAAAAGTACCTGACACTAGTCTCCTAAATAAGTTTGACCTGCTTTTTTTTTTTAATTGTCAAGTACCCTCAGCTGTCACTGAGATCAAGAACAACAGCTCAACAGTTCAAAAGCAGAACTTTTGAAAATCAGGTCAAGTTTATGTATGAACATAAAAATAGGCACCCTTCTTTAAAAAAATCCTGATCTGCATGATTTTAACTTTTGTTGGAAACATGGAAAATGCTAGTATTCAATACACTACCATTTAACTTACTTAAGGTTCCCTATAAGGCATGCTTACCATGTGAGAGCTTTCACCTCCTCCTTTCCACACATTTACTTTCTCAGACTTTTGGCCTTTCATCTATGCATGTGTGTTTAATAGGATCACAAGAACAGCAATTTGCAGGGGTGGCTGGTAACTAGGGACTGATAGGTCCAAGTGTGGTTTATCTATTGAAGGGTGCATGGGAGGACTTAGACAGAGGTGAAGTTCAGAAGGGCTAGTGGTGGGAGGACAGACTGGGGTGGGAGCTAGTGGTGTGACGGCATTGAGCCAGGGGCTGAACAGGAGGGGGATGCAGGGCCACATGTGGACAAGGGGAGGTGGGTGAGTGGGGGTGCAGGGCCACATGGATTCAGGGGGGAGTAGGGTGCAGGGACAGGGAAGGAGAGGTGGCTGAGTGGGGGTGCAGGACATGGAAAGGAAGGGAGTGCAGGGACACATGGAGACAGGTGCAGATGTTCCTGACTGAATGGGAGAGGCTAGGGGTCAGCATGGGGAAGGCTCCCCAACTCCCTAACAATTCCTCCCCCAACCAAAAAAACCCTGTTCCATACTTCTCCCACCCATACCCAACAGCCCTCCAGGTTCACTCCCAGGCTCCTTCCCATCAATTACTTCCCTCTCAGCTCCTCTGTTACCCCTGACTCCCCAAAGACTTTGCACTGCTTCTGAGGGGTGTGTGAAATACATTTCTGGATTGTAGTTTAAATGAATTATTACTCAAAGTTCGGTATTAGTATGCCTAGTAAGGAATCTATTTGTCAAAAAACATTTCCTGAATCTTTTTTGTTGTCTCTATTGCTATAGACATACTTGCTGACAGGTATTTTGAAATAAATTACCAAAATAATTGAAACTGGAGTGATTATATTGTGTTGTTTTGACAAATAAAATATGCAGAATTTTAAAATATTGTGGGCAGAATTTTTAATTTTTTGGTGCAGAATTCCCCCAGAGTATCATATATCTTTTAAAAAGAAATCCTTTCTATTTTTAAAGTTACTTATAAAATACTGCAATAACATACACATTGTGTTAGCTACTTGTCGAAATTGACTCTTTTAATATGTTATTTGGTATCATTTGCATTGAATCTCCCAAGTTCTCTCATATATTTAATACTTGTTAAAGATGCAATATCTATGATCCTATGTTACCTCTATGCATGACACGACGAGAATGCATATGTTCCAATGCACTGCACAGCTGAACAAAGTACTTCCAAACTGTCCTTTCAGGAATCAACCTCTTCTGTTTCTTAAAATGCTTTATAAAAGAAAACAGAGAAGTATTGAAAACCTATTACACAATTAACTGAGAAAACAGGAAAACTCTTAATTAAAAGCTATTAAGATAGAGCTCACTTAATTTGAGCAAAAGTTTCTAGGACTATTTCCAGATATGGAAGTTCAACTTTTCCCTGAAATAGTAACATATAATACACCAGCACAGGATGTGCTGACATTAATCAACAAATACAACACTATACTGAACGTTAAGCTGTTTAAAATAAATCCACAGTCCTAAGAAAAGTTCATATAATGTTTATTTAACAAAGTTACATTTTTCAGAGGAAAAAAAGCCTCAGTGGAGGGAATGGGGGTGGAATGTTGTAGTACAGAATCAATCTGCCATACAATGGATAAAAGCCAGCAGTAAGGAAAAGTTACTAAAGGAATTCTCAAAATAAAGAAGTTTTCACCATCAAAATTAATTTCTATAGGCTTTTACTCTCATGAGCCTAGAACGAAGAAAACAAATACCAACGATACACATTCATAAGCTGTCAAAATTATGTAACTCAATTTTACAAGCCGTGGAGTATGTAAAATTGGGAACACAGGAATTGTGTATGTCTAAGGATTTAAAATACTTCAGTCAGTCAATTTGCCTCTCCTGTTCAACTTTTTTCCAGTTAAACGGCTACACCAGGTAAAATTTAACAATGTTCATTTCTTTCAAATACTGTATTCAAGGATGGCAAATAGCTGCCGAGTTCTCCATAACTGCATATTGAGAACCCATAATAGCCAATTCTAGAACATGAAAGTTTGACAATTTTAAAAACTTTGCTGCCAGAAGTGGGTAGGCTTAAATGAAAACTTCCCCAGAAGTCTGCTGTTTGTCTATCTATACTTGAGACATATATTACATACTTAGTTTGATAAGAAGGGCACGCAAATTAGAAAAATCTTTTAAGGGATGCTAACAATCATACAGTAATCAGATCCTCTACTATTAAAAACAAAACCTTACAAATTATGTCAAAATACATATAGTATCAGCATTACACTTGACAGAAAGGTCATGTACAGATCAGTTCTCAGTGCTGTAAGGAAGCAGGGATATTTTGTTCAGCGTCTTTAAAAAAAAAAAAGGCAGAAAAACTGACTCTGTAGATAGGCTGCATCCTAAGGCAACAACATAATGTCAGAGAGACCGGTATTATTAAAATAGCAATAGCAAAATATACTGGAAATAAAGGAAATCATAAAATTTGACTAAAAATAGTAAGTTTAGTTCAAGACTATGTCAATATAAGTTTTTATTCAAATGACCCAATGCTTTAAAATCAGTTCTTTAACTATAACTTTCATTCAGATTTGGATTCAATCCAAACAAACACTGTATCTGTTCTCCCCAGAGCTGAATTTGCATATCAGAGGATTGTTTGATGTCAACGGGAAGATGGAGACCAGGTTTCTTTTCATTTATAAACAAATACACAATACTATGTAAGTATACGTACATGAAAGCATACTTCCTTGATTCAAAATGAATTCTGAAAATTATCATAATTATAACTATGTACAATAAAAAAAATCTTCAAAATGTTCTTAAATAAACTGAACTTTAAGTACAAGCAGGATGAAAAATTCACAAAACAAAGTATGCAGTTTTTTTGCATCTTATCCATAAAAAAAACCCTTTAAAAGTATAATGCATGTTTGTAAAAAAATAATTTTCTTTTAACATTTCATTCATTTGCCAGCTACACCGTTGTAGCACACTGTACACAAAATTCTAAAGAAACAGCTTAAGAATTCCAGTGATTCAAGCATTCCACATTCATATAAATATGTGAAAGTGAATTGCTTTTGGGGTATTTTGACCTAACTAAAGTATGTTACTTTTACATGACATTAACATACTCCTTTCTGAGGTCATCATTAATATTAAGTTGTTATAAATGTGAACTTTGATTTATTACTCATGTGAAAAGGATGGCATAAACAAATCTATCCGTTCTTTAAGCAAGCATTTTATTCAATAAAGGAACAAAATGTTATTTTCACTTGCTTACACTTAAAAATACTTCAAGTCTTTTAAAATAAATCTTCATAATATTATTTTGAGGGGTTATCACCTTGTTTTTTTAATTTCTGGCATATTTTTAATGTTTCCTTGGTCTGCCATGAACCAAGAAACAAACAATGAATGAAAGTTTGCGATATTAAAAGCAAACTGATTTCGCAAAGACACCAATTTCCAAAAAATAGCCTGCTTTTAGGGAACAGTTTTATTAAGAGCTTTGGTTTCTGCGGAGAGGAACAAAACAAAACAAAAATGAAAAACTTTTGCTCACAGCTTTACCTTTTCACACGTCTATTCTGTGTTGATGAAACACGATCCAGTTTCTTATGTGTATCTTACACTGTATGGCATCTTTTTAAGCATGTTTAAGGAAAAAGAAGAGGCACAATAGCCCTGTTTTAATGTTTGGTGTTCCTTCTAGCCCTTTTTTTTTTTTGAACACTCTATAATGTGAAAATGCAATTGTTCTGATGGTGGCACTGTTGGCCATCTCCTAAGGAAATGCCAAGGTACAAAGGACATGGACAAGAAAAATACCTCAGAATTGATTTCAGCTTGTGTCCGCACCCACTGCCCCTTTGGGAAAGCAGTATTTTAAAAGTTATTCTGTGTAGAAGTTGGACCCCAGTGTGGATTGACTGAGACAGAAAAAATCATTTTTGCTTTTACTGCAGGACTGGACTTCGTTGCAAACCAGAGAGTTTTCAGATAGCCTGATATCAGAGTAACTGGGTAGCTCAAAGTGACATGTTGTATAGCCATTGAATCCAAGCAGCACTTATTAGGGGCATGGAGGCCACATGGAGGGCACAACTGGTAGCCAAGTGGCAGTAATGTGTTCTTAGGATGTCTTCTTGTGCCCACCTCCATTTTTTTTTCCAATCATTCCATACTACCACCACTTCCTCCTCAAAAATCAAAGGGAATTTATTGCCCCAAAACATCAACAAATAAGGGTATGTCTACACTACGGAATAAGGTCGAATTTATAGAAGTCGGTTTTTTAGAAATCGGTTTTATATATTCGAGTGTCCACAGAAGTGCATTAAGTGCATTAACTCGGCGGAGTGCTTCCACAGTACCGAGGCTAGAGTCGACTTCCAGAGCGTTGCACTGTGGGTAGTTATCCCACAGTTCCCGCAGTCTCCGCTGCCCATTGGAATTCTGGGTTGAGATCCCAATGCCTGATGGGGCTGAAACATTGTTGCGGGTGGTTCTGGGTACATATCGTCAGTCCCCCCTTCCCTCCCTCCCTCCGTGAAAGCAAGGGCAGACAATCGTTTCGCGCCTTTTTTCCTGAGTTACCTGTGCGGACGCCATACCACCGCAAGCATGGAGCCCGCTCAGGTAACCGTCACCGTATGTCTCCTGGGTGCTGGCAGACGCGGTACGGCATTGCTACATAGTAGCAGCAACCCATTGCCTTGTGGCAGCAGACGGTACAATACGACTGGTAGCCGTCCTTGTCATGTCCGAGGTACTCCTGGTCGCCTGTGTGAGGTCGATCAGGAGCGCCTGGGCAGACATGGGCGCAGGGACTAAATTTTTAGTGACTTGACCAGGTCATTCTCTTAAGTCCGGCAGTCAGTCCTATTGAACCGTCTTATGGTGAGCAGGCAGGAAATATGTCCTTCTGCACCGTCTGCTGCCAGCCAAAGATGTAAAAGATAGATGGAGTGGATCAAAACAAGAAATAGACCAGATTTGTTTTGTACTCATTTGCCTCCTCCCCTGTCTAGGGGACTCATTCCTCTAGGTCACACTGCAGTCACTCACAGAGAAGGTGCAGCGAGGTAAATCTAGCCATGTATCAATCAGAGGCCAGGCTAACCTCCTTGTTCCAATAAGAACAATAACTTAGGTGCACCATTTCTTATTGGAACCCTCCGTGAAGTCAACCCTGTAAGCCGTGTCCTTAGTCGCCCCTCCCTGTGTCAGAGCAACGGCAAACAATCGTGCATCTGAGTTGAGAGTGCTGTCCAGAGCGGTCAAAATGGAGCACTCTGGGATAGCTACCGGAGGCCAATACCGTCGAATTTTGTCCACAGTTCCCCAAATTCGACCCGGCAAGGCCGATTTAAGCACTAATCCACTTGTCAGGGGTGGAGTAAGGAAATCGATTTTAAGAGCCCTTTAAGTCGAAATAAAGGGCTTCATCGTGTGGACGGGTGCAGGTTTACATCGATTTAATGCTGCTAAATTCGACCTAAAGTCCTAGTGTAGACCAGGGCTAAGAGTTGAGGTTGACTGGGAATGCCTTGTACCCCTACAGAATGTTAGCTTGAAAAAACAAAAACAAATAAATGCACTTATACTTAAATCTCCAAAAGGCAAGAAATATCTAGTCAAGGTACAAAACCAGCCCTGCTTCACAACCTTAATTCTGCCCTTTTCAACCCATCCCTGACAGACATTGTAGCACTGTCTCCTTCCAGATGATATGGAACAATAGTACAACAGGAGAAACTGTCAGAGCATGTCCTCATTAAGGCAAATTTGAACACCAGGTTGCTATGCCTGGCCTATCCTCAACCACTGCACCTATTCTGCACAAATCACTCCAAGGTTGTTAGATGTTACCATCCCTTGACTTCTGTCCTAAGGATTTCCTCTGGAATATTACCTGTACCCTGTAATGTACGGTCATACATGCTACTGGACTGTTGCTACCTTTTGGGGAATCTGCCTGTATAAATTATGAATTCTGTACGAGATTATGAACTCTCTCTATGTATCTTTACCAAGGTGAAAAATCCATTTTGCACGTGAGGCTAGTTGTCCTTCCAACTCCAGGCTGGAATTAAATTCTAACAGGGGTAGGGACAAAGCAAAGTCTAACACCAGCGAGTAATTTAACTTAAATGCAAGACTACTATAATGTAATAGCAGCTAACAATAGATTGGCTCCCAACCAGAACTGACTGATCACAGGAGAAGTTGCCTGGGCTACAAAGTCTCGTGCTAGTAGTCTGTGATGATCTGACTGAGGGACTGGAAGGTTATAAAAATGGCAAAAGCTACTTTATTGGCTCTGTTCTTTGGGATCATTTTTCTTCAGGTCAAGAAGAGGGCAAAGCAACCCAGCATGTAGGGGGCCTGATGAGGCAGGGTACCCTGCTTACCTTCCTGAACACAGATGGTTCCCCAAGGGAATGGTGAGCTAGTGAGGGGCTAAAGCATTGTGTTCAGGATGTTTGTGGTATTCTAAATGACCTCCACTCTCTCGTGTGGTGTGTGAGTAAGTAAGAGCAATGATGTCAGTGCAAAGTATGTATGTGTGTTATATGCTTCACAACTTGCTACAGGTCTCCCAAGAGAGTTAGAACAGTAAACCATCAGGCTCACAACTGGAGTTCTCGGAGAGGGCACGTTTAAGCAAACAGGGAAGTCTGAGAGGTCAATGCTGAACACAGGCTAGGCCTCAGGAGGGGATGCCAGACAGAGGGTCTGTGCCCAGTGACTGTGTTGCAGGCCCTAAAAACTGGGATAATGGCTGTGCTCCACTCAGGAGACTTAAGCACCTGGGGACCCATGGGCTGGGTTCCCTCAAAGCGTCTAGGCAAGTGAGGGCCCAAGAGGGAACACTCGATTGGGACATCCGACGACGGTTTCAAATCCCCACAGCAATAATAGATCATGCTCTTCTACTTGTACAAATGACATAACTCAGCACAGAAATGGGGAATTTATGACCCCTTTGGCTGCAAACGTAACTCTCTTCATATCACAGCATGAGTTATGGCAATCGGCTGCAAGTATTCCTTGTATCAGGCACAGTTGGAGTATAAGCAGATGAATGAGAATACTGTGGGACAAAACACCACATGAAGTGGCATCATATAGTCATTCCTCATGTCTGCTTATTAAAGGACAGCCTAGCTGAAACACACTTATAGTATAGCTCCTGTGGATCTAGCCACCCCCAGGTGCAGAGTTAAGGTTGTTGTGTAGACCTGATGCGTACCCTAACAATCTCCTGGTTTTCAGATGTTTAAGTAAGTGCATTTGATATTCTGTAAGGGTTGGAGACATCACTGGTCATCCCAACTTGGTGTTAATTAAGTTCTAGGGTAGTGAATAATACTGACTGGTGGGGTTTGAAGTGGCTTACAAAGCCCTTCAGATCAAGTGGCAGTCAGCCATTCCAGTCTGACAGCAATTCCATGAATGCTGGAAATAAACATGCCCACCTCACAGACACCCTGACTGCCATCAGTTGTGTCATCTGCAAGCTTTATTAATGGATTTCTATTTCTTTTAAGGCCATTGATAAAAATATTAAATATCACTAGACCAAGAACTGACCCTTGCAAGGTTCCATTAGAAACCTTGCACTCACTGAAGATTCCCATTAACAATTAAGTTTTGTGACGTTAGTTAGTCAGTTGTTAAGTTTTAAAGAATGTGGCAGACTATGCATTACCGGAAGTCTTTAAAATGAGACGGATTTCTTTCTGAACAAAACATGACTTAGTTTAACCACAATTTATTGGGCTCAGTGAAGGAGTCACTGGATGAAATTCTCTGACCTGCCTTATGTAAGACTGTCACTTCTAGTCTTAATATTTATGAATATATAAAAAAGGAAAATGAGATTTGTGACATTGTGTTCCTGCTGCCTCCCTACCTCCCACCCCACCCCCCATTATCTCTAGAGTCCCTGCAATAAGGTTTCCACTGAAACTGCACTCAGCTTGGCCTTCTCCTGGCTAAGTCTAAGGACCTATTCTCTATACTCACCTTTCTTGATCTACCTACCACTTTTGACATTGTCATTCCCAGCTTCTAGCTCCCCTCCTGTTCCATTATCTCCTCCTTGGGTTTTCTTGACCCTTAGTCCCCCCTAGTTCACCTCGACCTGTTCCCACTTTGGGAGAGCGCCTCTGGGCTCTGCCCTTGAACCTCTTATCTCCCTAGACTTTATTCCTGAAGGGATAGAGTTGACTTTTTGCAGGACTGAAAGATGCAAATTGCTCTAGGCAAAAACTCCTGGCCAGAACACAAACTTCTGAGTAACTGACTTCATGATCCAACTTCCTTTTTCCTGTAGCCCCAACCCCAGCTTCACAAATTTCTGAAACAGTCATAGGGCCCTCTGCAGCACCAAAAAACTAGCTGTGGCAGCAGGCTCCCCCTGCTGAAGAGTTGCCAGACTTGACTGTTCCCCCTTGCTACTGGAAAAACACCAGGCAGAGCTACAGGTGATTCTGGGATAAGGACCCTGGTACCACCATTCTCCATTTTCCTACAGAGAGTGGGAGGGAGCAGACCTAGGGAGAACCAAAGGAAGGATTTTAAAAAAAAGAGCGGGATGAAATACTGATGAGCTAAGGAAATCTTAGCAACATGTGTTTTCTAAAAAAGAGAGTAAACATGATGTGGGCAACAGGGAGGAAAAGAAGAGATTGCAGTAGTCAAGACAGGAGATAGAGGGCTGTGTGGCCAAAAAGGAAAAATAAGATTTTAGAAGTGTTTTGGAAGAAGAACTGGCACGATTTGGGCACTATTTTTAGCGTGCAGGGCATGGGAGAGGGAGTGATCAGAAATTAATCCCTGTATTATAGACCTGGGTGTTAAGATCAGAGTCCCACGTTGTCTGCAGATGCTCCACTGTAGGTTTTCTGTATTTTTAAAAATTATATTATTGTATTACCATGTACCACATTCTAATTTTGATATTTTATCAGAGAGATGGCATTCTAACAGATTTGCCTGGGTCTCATCAGTTCTGGAATTCAAATTGCCTACCACTGGCATTGGAATCACAGTTTTTCCGACCAACATCCCTGGATCTCCTATCCAAAACAAAAACCAGAATTTTCATCCAAACCTAAAGTCACTTCTCCTAGCAGCATGGATCTCAGCAGTATTTGCTAAACAAAACAAAACAAACAAAACAAACAAAACAAACAAACAAAGGTTGCTCATACTGTAGTTCAACATTTAAAGAGTCTCAACTGACCTAATACTATAACTAACACAACAAAAGAGACTCTTCTGCATATACCGGACACCTGAGAATATCTGCTGTTGCTATCTAGCTAATAAACTGAACATATACAACAGAAACAGCTACTTTATTATACATGATTTGACAAAGTATCTATTAATTTTCTTTCAATTACTTATATTTTAGTCATTTTTCCAGCATCTAAAACTAACTTTTATAGAGGTATTTCCATAACAAAAAAAATCAATAATATTACAGTATATATTTCTTTGTACTTTATGAAACATCAGTAAAAGTTGTTTGTATACTCAGTTACTGAAATACAGTACGTTTTTCCCCCAAGTCAGGAGAGAGTGTCTCTGATATGAAATACTTCGGTCCTACAAGAAAAGGAGTACTTGTGGCACCTTAGAGACTAACCAATTTATCTGAGCATAAGCTTTCGTGAGCTACAGCTTCCTTTTCTTTTTGCGAATACAGACTAACACGGCTGTTACTCTGAAACCTGAATTCGGTCCTACAGGAACTTAATACATACAAAGAAAAAACTTATAGCAATATATTATTTAACTATAACAAAAAAAGTAAGTGGAACTGTCAACTGCTGAATGGAAATTACAAAAAACAGAATTTCTTAGTATCACTGAAAATAATAGATTAGACTAATACAATGCATGCAATAGCATCTCTGGAAAGAGCACTGTTTAATGCAGATGAAATGGCAAACTGCAATCAAATATGATCTCCTTTCATAGATACATATCCCAAATGAAACACATTAGGCCACCCTTAATGTTCATAAAAATCCTTATAAGAGAGAAAAGGAGTACTTGTAGCACCTTAGAGACTAACAAATTTGAGCATAAGCTTTCGTGAGCATCCGATGAAGTGAGCTGTAGCTCACAAAAGCTTATGCTCAAATAAAGTTGTTAGTCTCTAAGGTGCCACAAGTACTCCTTTTCTTTTTGTGAATACAGACTAACACGGCTGCTACTCTGAAACCTGCCATTATAAGAGAGAATTATTTAAAATGCTTTGATGTTTTCCACTTTTTAACATATACAGATTCTTCTATACGCATACTGTATAAAAATACTTCAATAAAAGGAAAAAGTTTATGCCCCTTTTTTTCTTCTATTTGGCACTAAACTCTTCTCTCACTACTTCTCTTGCTAATGACTCATAGTTCTTCATTGCTTTCAAAAGTCTATATAATCTATGAGGGCCACTCCATTTTCTTCTTCTCAAAGCCTTGAGACAGCCACACTTTAGTTTTCTGAATTTAACTAGGATTCCTGGAAAAGTTTCTGACTGAACCTCATTTTAGTTACCGTAGATTTTCCAACAGGACTAATCACTTTTCCAGTATCAGTCTCATTTACTATCTTTCCCTGCAGATCAGTCCGTCCATAATCACTCAGCTCCACTGATGCTTTAAACCTCTCTTGAAAGCAAAAACTTTTTATGTTAGAGATGGATATCATCCATTGAAAATAGAAAGTTTCATCTTAGAGCCAAGGAGGTGAAATTTCAAAGCATTGCATCATTTTAGTTCTCTCTGCAGAAAGACTCAGCTGAGCCAAGGCTCCTTAAAATATATAGCAGTATGTCCAAGTTCAACAATTCTTGTTTACATACAACTTTTCTTTCCAATAAACCCCCTTGAGGAAATTGGTACATCATCAAGTGGAGGGAAAGTTTTGTTATAAATTATAGATGATTCTTAATAAAACCAGTGGCAAAGTACAGTAAATACAGCAGGCTCCCATCCTAACCCTATCAGATTTAGCTTAATATAAAATCCAAGAAACCTTCCTTCCCCGTTCTCAAAGTGTTTAGTTATACAGCACAGAATTATTACTGAAAATGAAGTTTTTTCACTTCACTAAGTGATAAACATTATAGAAGAGCAAGCAATAATTCTCTGCTCAAATTATTTTGCATAGAGCATTTTGAACATGGAAAGCATTAAGAACTATTTTTCTACTCCTTAAAGGTGATATTCAGGAAGCAAATTAAAGTTCTAGGATCTGGGGGCAGCGATGGGGACAGATGCCCCCAACAGGTTTGGACAAAATTAAGTTTCATTCCAAACAGTTTCTAACATTTCTAGATATAAAGATGACCCTCTAAAGAGGACTGAAGCAGCTGGCCTTTTTGAGTCTAAAAGCAAGCAAGTTTAAACTATAATTTTAAGAGTTATGCTTTGCCACACCCACATATCTGGGCTATTGACACTAAACTATTTAAATACTGATTATTTTAGCAAAGTGCTAGTATGATGATTCATGGTTACTGGATGCAGTGGTGGACATAGATGATGGCAGATTCCATCTCTCCCCCACAAAGACACAGCCAAGGCTGCAGGGAAAATCTACTCCCTTCTCCTCAGCACGCATACACACCTTTAACAGGTTTCAGAGTAACAGCCGTGTTAGTCTGTATTCACAAAAAGAAAAGGAGTACTTGTGGCACCTTAGAGACTAACCAATTTATTTGAGTATAAGCTTTCGTGAGCTACAGCTATAGCTCACGAAAGCTTATGCTCAAATAAATTGGTTAGTCTCTAAGGTGCCACAAGTACTCCTTTTCTTTTTCTTTAACAGGGTAAGCTGATACTCCTGACCTTGCTCTAGTTAACAGCCCCGAGAATGGAGAAGCATTCAGAAGCCTGTCATGCTTCCAGGTAACACAAGGGTGGGAGGTGGAGGGCTAACTGGAACACAGCCTGCTGCAGCTGCATTATCCAGCTACAGTTGGCCCATGGCCTCCCACTTACTACCCCCCATTTTCACTGCCTGATAGCTATCCACTGCAATGCAAGACCAGCATTAGTAGAACTCAAGTTAGCAGACCCCAAGTTTATTAACCTAGGGCTTGAGTGTGCGAGCACATTCATTTATAACCCCAGTTTAGGAATTGTTGAACCCTGGGTTTCAACCTGGGATTCCAGAGTCTACAGTGCATTATGTGGGCCCAAGTCCAACCACCCATATCCTGACTTTCTAGCGCTGTAGTAAGGTGCTGACTCACCGGCCCGGTGCCTCCTGCTGGTAATCTGGGAATTAGTTCTCTCAGCCCTGGAATGCCCTCTTCTGGCCAGTTTCTCCCTGCCCTTACCTGCCCCCCTCCAGTCCCTCCCGGACCACAGTGCCCTTTACCTTGGGGGGCTGCCCCACACCCAGGGAACCCCACTCCCCTGAGCCCACCTCTCCTCAGTGACCCACTGCCAGTCCTCATCTAGGCCCTTTACTCAGGGGCAAACTGCAGTCTGCAGAGGCCACTCATCATTGGCTAGAGGATTGGATCTGCTGCCTTTGCCTGCAGCCCCAGTACCTCCTTAGGCCTTCCTATCAGGCCTCAGCCTGGGAGGTCACTAGGCTTGAGCTCCCCAGCTCAGCCTGCCCCTTCCCCAGCACTGCTCTGTTGAAGGTACCTTGTGTTCCCAGGAAGCCCAGTCCTTCCCACCCCAAGACTAGACTGAGACTACCTACCTCCTAGCTCACAGCCCTCTTTATACAGCCCTACTGGGCTTGGATTGGCTGCTACCTGCCTTCCCGATTGGCTCCTCGGGGCAGCCCTTTCCCAGAGCTGGTATTAACCCCTTTCTCTCCAGAGCATGGTGCTTGCCCCGCTACAAGAGCCCTCTCAAAATGTGACCTATCTAGCCCTTTGTGGTGTAGTGTGGGAAAACTTGACTGTCCACCAAACTTAACTGTCCAGAGGACAAAGGAAGTTGGCTTGTGGGACTGTGGAATACTTTTGGTGGACTCCCAGTGCACAAGTCCAGTGGGAATGCATCTACACTGCAACGCAACAGGACTTGAACTGTGGGTAGGGTTACCACCTGGCTGGTATTTGACTGGCCTCGCCAGGTTTTTTCTTATGGATCTGCCATTTGCCAGAAAAATAATTTAATATGCGGGGGGGGGGGGGTTAACAGGGATCTAAAGATCTGCTTTATCATCACAAGAAATAGACTTAATCGATTTTCTCTATGATAAAATTCCAAAATGTTCACATTCAAGTGTATAGTTAAAATACAGAATCACTGCAATTTGGGGGAAAATAATCTCAATGAAGACAGACATAAAAAAAGCAGCTTGGAGAAACACGACCAAAGAAAGAAAATTATGTAACCAATCTTATCTATATGTATTACCTCTCTAGGTACTATAAGTTGCTGTTGAATGTTGTGGGCTGTGGAATTGCCTTGAGGTTGGGGGGTTGCAGCAGGCTTGGGGGTGTGTGTGTGTGTGTGTGTGTGTGTGTTTCAAAGGTGGTAACCCTAACCATAGGTCCTGGTTTGACTCAAGCACAGACCCTCCACTCTGTGGGATCCTGCATCCAAGCACCGGGTTGGCGTGATTTGTGTATAGATAGAAGGGTGGTTAGGCTTGAGTCTGAGTTTGAACCCTGGGCTGCAGTATAGACATACCCTGGGACTCACTCAAACTAAGAGGGTAAAACAATATGAGCTTGTCTCATCGGGCATTTTTACTAGTTTTGGCCTACAGTACCTCCTCACTTAAAGTCATCCCGGTTAACGTTGTTTTGTTGTTACCCTGCCGATCAATTAGAGAACATGCTCGTTTAAGGTTGCGCAATGCTACCTTATAACATTGTTTGGCAGCCACCTGCTTTGTCCACTGCTTGCAAAAAGAGGAGCCTGTTGGAGCTAGCTGGTGGGGGCTTGGAACCAGGGTGGACTGGCAGCCCCCCATCAGCTCCCCACTCCCCTAAGTTTCCTGTGAGGCAGCCACCCAGCAGGCTATCACTTGCCTGCAGTTCAGCTGTCCCTCCCCGCACTGCCATGTGCTGCTCCTGCCCTCTGCCTTGGAGCTGCTCCCGGGAGCCTCCTGCTTGCTGTGCTGGGGGGAGGGGCAAGAGGGGGGGCTAATGTCAGGGTGTCCCCCTCCCCCCTGCTCCTCCTGCCCCTCGCTTACCCCATCTCCATAGAGTAGGGGGGGATACGACAGGGCTCAGGACGGAGGGAGCTTGATGGCAGCAGCTGCTGTCTCAACATATTGATCTACTTAAAAAGGCAATGTACTTAGAGTGCGGTCAGGGTGCTTAAAGGGGCAATGTGCATCTCTCACACACACAGGGTGTGTCTCGCTGTCTCCTCTTCCTCCATTTGTGCTGCCTTGTAGAGAATAGGGCTACATTAACAACGTGTTAACCCTTGAGGGCTCAGCCAAGTGCTAGTTCATCATTTAGCAGTAAGGCATTCCCTGGGAAATATCCCATCCTCTTCCACCCTCTGACTTCACCACCTCACCCGAGCTTCACAATCATCATTGCTGTGTACAGTATTAAACTGTTTAAAACTTATACTGTGTGTGTGTGTGTGTGTGTGTGTGTGTGTGTGTGTGTGTGTGTATATATCACCATCTGAATAAGGGGACACGCAGCATGTGGGCATGCAAGGGGAATAGTTCAAAAGTGATTCTATAGGCAGAGGATATATGGAGTGAAGGACTGATGGGGGAATAGGAGAGAGGAGCAAGAAATTGAGGTGAAGACGAATGAGAGAACACTGGAGGAGACAGAGATACTATGGAGAATTAATAAGGAGGGAAAGTGACAGAATATAGGAAAGGAACGACAAACATCATTAAAAACCAATAGGGGATAAAGAGGGAACTAATAAATAGTATAGGAAAAACTACACTAAGAGAAGATGATGTAAAAGATGGAGGGGAAAAAAGTGAGTTATATTGTAAAAGGAAACAAATGCTGCGTGAAGAACTGAAGCAAGGCAAATGTAGCAAGTTAAGGTTTGCAGTTTTGATGTACATGTGTGGGTCTCAGGATTTTAGAGTGACAAGGTAGATGAGGTAATATATTTTGCTGGACCAACTTTACTGGCAAGAGAGACAAGGTTTTGAATTTATGCGGTGCTCTTCTGCAGGTGCAGGAAAAGTAGTCAGGGAGTCACAGCTAAATACAAGGTGGAACACAACGTAAAGCACTGTGGGCATTGGAGAGTTAAAAAAAATTGTCCATGCCATGGGACAAAACATCACAAATCTGGCTGGTGAGTCTTGCCCACATGCTCAGGGTTCAGCTGATCACCACATTTGGGGTCAGGAAGGAATTTTAAACCACGATTTGAGGACTTCAATAGCTCAGACATAGGTTAGAGGTTTGTTACAGGAGTTGTTGGGTGAGATTCTGTGGCCTGCGTTGTGCAGGAGGTCAGACTAGACGATCATAATGGTCCCTTCTGACCTTCAAGTCTATGATTCTATCTTAAAAACCAAACACACCATGAACTGAAAATAAGTGCATAGAACCAAGTCAAAGTAACCATATTCCAGAGTCCCTAGTGCCCCATCCACCAAAATGTGGCCACTCTAGCCCATGGTGCACTGTGGGAAAAAATTACAGCCCACCCTGCACATTATCAGGAAGCAGCTCGCTTTGCAAAAGGCTTGCTCAGTTCACTCTTCATTGCAAACCCAGAGGCTTTCTGATAGTGTGCTTGCAGATCAGTGATCAGAACAGAATGGGTTAACGCTGACCTGAGCTGGTGCTGTTTGCCAAGGGAGGGGCAGCTTTTGTTTTCAATAGAGTGGATTGCAGATTGTTGGGATACAGAGGACTAAAGAAGATGCCCAACGAAACTGTGCAATACTTCTGGGTGACTCCCATGACCTGAGTCAAGTGGGACTGTGGCTACAATGCAAAGCAATAGGTGCTGGACTCGAGCTTGGACCCTACAATCCTGCAGCGTTCTGGGACCCTGGGTTTGAGCTCTGAGTTAGCCCAATTATATTGCAGACACAAAGAAGATCAGCCTTGAACCTGAGTTTGAATCCTGGACTTACTGGGTTACAGGTTTACATACACTGCAGTATAGACATACTGGGTAAGCCTAGAGTTTGAACTCAGACTCAAGCCTAACTCCCCTTCCATCCACACACAAACCGTGCCAACCCAGGGTCCCAGAAACCACGAGTGCAGGTCTGAGCCTGAGTCAAGCCGGGACCCACGGTTCAATCCCTATTGCTTTGCAGTGTAGATGCAGCCCCACAGGACTTATGCTCTTAAGAGTTGATTGAAAGTATTCCACAAACCCATTGGACAACTTCCTTTGTCCTCTGGACAGTCAAGTTTTCCCACACCGCACCACAAAGGGCTAGAGTGGGAATATTACATTTTGGGAAGGCACTAGGAAGTCTGGGATATGGGTGGTTGGACTTGGGCCCACATAATGCAGTGTAGACTCTGGAGTCCCAAGATGGGATCCAGGGTTCAACAGTTCTTAACCTGGGGTTATAAAAGAGTGTAGATGCTCAAGACCTAGGTTAACAAACCCAGGGTCTTGCTAACTTGAGTTCTACTGACCCTGGGCTTATATTGCAGTGGAAAGACACCCAGAAAGAGTGGTAGCAGCAAAGAGGAGTGAACTGCCACTAGATTTCTCTGTCCAATAATGGTGCATGAGGGCAAGGGGATAAATGGCCAGCACATTAAGACCTTATTCCTAAGACAAAGGTTTACTTCCTTGGGCTGCAATGGTAGTGGGTGTCCCAGCCAGTCACCTTCCCCAATCCGAGAGAAACTTCCAAACTAGTACAAGCACAAGGCAGCCGAGGTTTTGCAGAGACACTTCTTTAATGCTTCTATAAGAGTGTGCAAAGAAAGTCAGCAGACCATAAGGAACTCAAAAGCCAGCTGGGACCCAAGAGAACCTGGAAACAAGCCAACTCAGTACAAGCGGAAATATGAAAAATATCTATTTTAGAAAAATACTTTCTATGAAAATTAAAGATAGAGAGCATTACTTTTCTATTATAAAAGGAAAAAGTAACACCCAAAAGGATATTACCAGTAGTTTAAAGAATCTTTATGTCAAAAATTGGCTTGTGTGGTTCATAGCCCCATGTTTTCCATTAATAAAAAAAACTTAAAAATATATTAAGCTTTGTTCTATAATTAATATATCCTATGGTACAGTCTCCTAATAATATTTTCAAGAGGCAAATACTGTTTAAAAAAAATAACTAGACACAAAAAGCTCAGAGTAAAAGGGGACATACGTTATACATAAAAAACCCCTCCCTATATTAAGACAGACTGTACAAAAGCATGCTACTTTTTGAAGTCTTTGACATTTCTCCGAGACATCATTTGAGGTTGGTACCCAATCACTTTGAACTAGAAAACATGGGCAGCATAGTATACCATCATCCAAAGACTCACAACTCTTAGGACTGTTGGCATGGCTTGTACGTTTATTGTTTTATCAGGTGAGGTAGAGACCAGCAAAATTCACAGTAATTTTCAAGGCTTTTATTTACAGTAGACCTTCAAATTTAAAAATGGAGAAAATTTGAAGTCTTGGAGAAAATTATAAATTGAGAATATTCTAAGGATCTTTGACGTCTAATGATGCTAAACAAAGAAATGTAAATATTATGACTAAAGGAAATTATTCATACCCTACTCTCTTACAAATTTATTCAAGAATACTTCTACAGAAAAATAAATATCCTTAATTAGCTACTATAATTAAGATTTAAAACCCCAATATTATACTGATTATTTTGAACTGGAAAAAAAGGTCAGAATAGGATTACAACTGGGACTCTGGAAAGAATACCAAATATCCAGATGATAACTTGGACTTGGGCACATTTTCTGAGAGGAAACATATGTCACTAGAATTATTTCAGTTATTCAGCAGAAAATTTCAATTTTCAAGGGCAAAGAATTCATTTCTTTGCAAATGCAGAAAGCCCACTGAGAGAGACTTCCAAGTTCACCTGGAACCTAATTTTGTTCATCTTATATAAGCTTTTAAAACATTTGCCTCATTTTACATGGATGATATACTGGATTTCAATAGTATCTATAAAACTGATATTGCATTTTAAAATTGGAAAAACATACACACAAGTCTTTTTTTAAAGTAAGAAAGTGCATATGTGATATTTTTATATAGTCAGGATTATTTTTCCTATTTTAAGAGATTTGCTAACATATCTGTGCTTTATACTGAGAATGGATGCTTTGATGTTTATTTATGATGTATGGTGATTTACTTTTTTATGGCCTGTTTGACACATGTATTTGAAGTTTGCATTTTTAATGTGTTACAACAATTTAAATGAAATAGTTTTAAAGTGAGTATTGGCTTAGTAAGTATCTTAATGATTTTCTAATTATTTTAATTTTTTTCTTACAGCAATTTTTTCACAGATATTTAATTTATCTTGCACAGTAGAACTATAGCTGTCTTACTTAGAACAACACTTCCTCAGCTCTCGTCCCCTAATGCCCCTACTCTACTTGCGCTACATTGATGACATCTTCATCATCTGGACCCATGGTAAAGAAGCCCTTGAGGAATTCCACAATGATTTCAACAATTTCCATTCCACCATCAACCTCAGCCTGGACCAGTCCACACAAGAGATCCACTTCCTGGACACTACGGTGCTAATAAGCGATGGTCACATAAACACCACCCTACACCGGAAACCTACTGACCGCTATTCCTACCTACACGCCTCCAGCTTTCACCCAGATCACACCACACGATCCATTGTCTATAGCCAAGCTCTACGATACAACCGCATTTGCTCCAACCCCTCAGACAGAGACAAACACCTACAAGATCTCTATCAAGCATTCTTACAACTACAATACCCACATGCTGAAGTGAAGAAACAGACTGACAGAGCCAGAAGAGTACCCAGAAGTCACCTACTACAGGACAGGTCCAACAAAGAAAACAACAGAACGCCACTAGCCGTCACCTTCAGCCCCCAACTAAAACCTCTCCAACGCATCATCAAGGATCTACAACCTATCCTGAAGGACGACCCATCACTCTCACAGATCTTGGGAGACAGGCCAGTCCTTGCTTACAGACAGCCCCCCAACCTGAAGCAAATACTCACCAGCAACCACACAACAGAACCACTAACCCAGGAACCTATCCTTGCAACAAAGCCCGTTGCCAACTGTGTCCACATATCTATTCAGGGGACACCATCATAGGGCCTAATCACATCAGCCACACTATCAGAGGCTCGTTCACCTGCACATCTGCCAATGTGATATATGCCATCATGTGCCAGCAATGCCCCTCTGCCACGTACATTGGTCAAACTGGACAGTCTCTATGTAAAAGAATAAATGGACACAAATCAGACATCAAGAATTATAACATTCAAAAACCAGTTGGAGAACACTTCAATCTCTTTGGTCACTCGATTACAGACCTAAAAGTGGCAATTCTTCAACAACAAAAACTTCAAAAACAGACTCCAACGAGAGACTGCTGAATTGGAATTAATTTGCAAACTGGATACAATTAACTTAGGCTTGAATAGAGACTGGGAGTGGATGGGTCATTACACAATGTAAAACTATTTCCCCATGTTTATTCTCCCTCTCTACCCCCCAACTGCTGAAACTGCCCCACTTTGGAACAAAAAGTCCCCCTGCGTGCCCCCCCCCCCACTGCTGGTAATAGCTCACCTTAAGTGATCACTCTGGTTACAGTGTGTATGGTAACACCCATTGTTTCATGTTCTCTATGTATATAAATCTCTCCACTGTATTTTCCACTGAATGCATCCGATGAAGTGAGCTGTAGCTCACGAAAGCTTATGCTCAAATAAATTGGTTAGTCTCTAAGGTGCCACAAGTACTCCTTTTCTTTTTGCGAATACAGAATAACTCGGCTGCTACTCTGAAACCTGTCTTATTTTAGACACTTGAAATCATATCCTTTCAACACATTATTAAAAGCCTTACTTGTTTTCAACAATTCTTTTACTGTCCTATTTAAATAGTGACTTTCTTGCTTCAATGCAGTTAGAAGATGTGCTATTTTTCTATATCAAATATCTCCAGTTACAGATTTAAAAGGTAAGCAGTAAGCAACTGGACTGTCACATAACATCATGGTTAGCAGAAAAAGGAAGAAGGGGAAAGTATGGCTATTAAGAAAAGGGAAAGGTACTCTGCAGTTTTGCTTTGAAGGTCATCAAGTCTAAAACCTGTCTTACACCTTTAAGGCGAAAGACAGAATTAGAGAGCCCAACAAACAACTACATCCAGCATTTTACATTCAAACTGAGCAAAAAATATGTTTAAAAAATAAACTATGAAATTGTGTACCAGATTATGAGATATTCACACAGGTTCTCTCTCAGATAGGTGTCTCTGGTAAAAGGAAACAAGTTCCACAAACATTAAAATGGAGATTGAGCAAAGGAAGCGGGAAAGCATAATATAGCTTTGTTACCAATTTAATTTCAGATACACCAAGAACTCATATCTAACAATTAAAAAAACAAATGAACGCCAATTCAATTAAACTGATACTTATTATAGATAAAATTAGATTGGATTTCAAATTCTATCGAGCACCACTTTGGATTTTTTACCCTATGTTTGAGGAGCACTTTATCATACTGCAGCCTTAGGTGTTCAATTATCACTAATTGGGAAATATTGAATATCTAGACAATTAATTATATTTGTCAGAATGCTCTGAAGCAATTTATTATTTACTTGTAAAAATGTTTGATACAATGGTATCCAGAAGTCTAATTCAGGAATACAGAATAGCAAGATTCTTTTTTTTCCTTTCTTCCCTCACCCCAATTCAACAGTGGATTTGCAATTGTGTGGTATATTCTTATCTTGATGCATGATGATTTATATTTATCTGTTCCTACATTAATTGTAACTCATTCATGCACATCTGTACAACATTTGAGCATTTGTGTATTTCACCAAGTGATTAAAAATCATGTCATGTCACCGTAAAGTATGGATTGGCTTAAAAATTATGACTTTTTAATTTTACACACAATTTGAGATGCTTTTTATTTATCTTCTGGGTTTGGGGCCTTTACAGCACTGTCATGGGGTTTACTCCATTCACCGCTCTGGCACCTCCTTGTAGCTGGCTCATCTGGAGATTAGCTCACCCCTGGTTTCACGCCTCCTCTTGTAGTTTCTCTGCCCCTTGTCCCAATCTCTCACTTAGCAGCCTCTCTCATACTCCACACATTGCAGTGCTTTCTCTTCGTGGCTTGTCCCTCTGGCCAGGTCATTAGTTTCCCTGTCTGAGGTATCAAAGCCTCTCTAATCAAAGTGCCTCAGGCTCTTTTCAGAGTCCATCACTCCCCATGGCTGGTAGGTGAACCCACACTTGCCCTCTACACTGGTTTCCAGCCTAGGAACCCTACAATCAGCAGCTAAGGTCCATGCAGTCTCACCCGTGCTGCTGTTTCGGTACGGTTCTTCCTATTTCTTTCTCTCAACCCTGAGAGTGACTGCTGCCTCTCTTCCACGCAACCTCCTTCTGCAAGCCCAACCTCTTCCTATCAGCTGGGCTTCAGGTTCAGCTAGGGGTGTATATCCAGCCTACACCTGACCCAGATGCAGCCCATCTTGTTGAGTAGCCCCTTCTGAGCCATTTTAACCCCTTTGGGGCGGTGTCGGGTGAACATATCATCACAGGTATACTTGGGTCTCTTTGTTTTCAAGGTTCTTCCTATATTCATGCAGGTTAAAAACTTTTATTTAAAAAAAGAGTAAACTGAAATTCTCATGTAATCACTGCAGCTTTAAGAAAACTACAAAATATCACGAGACTTGTGATAAAATCATGAAAGTTGCCAACACTAGTGTTTGCACTACAGCTTGTCTAGTGAAACACAGCAGTGAGAGCTTCCCTGGTCAATACAGATGAATCCTACCGTATCAGGTGACTTTCCTCAGTTGCCTATTCACTGGGGGCTTAAAGTGAATAGCACTCACATGGGAAAATATTTTCAATTGAGGACCTCAATGGTACTGAAATTGGGCAACAAGAACTTAGTCTTTTACAAAAGGAAAGTTAATAAAAGCTCACCCCAATGACTCCTGGAAGAAGAGAAGAACAGAGAGTCAGCACTGGGTTGTGCTATGAGCTGTGGTGCTAAGACTCTGTGCCAGCATCCTGTGAGGTGGCAGTGGTGTCAATTAACACACAAGTTAATTTTGGCAAAAACTGTATAGTGCTGTTTTTCTTGGTGGTTAATTGTTGGCTGTGTGTTGTTCAAACTGTGGTCATTTAAATTTTCAGAAACACACTTCTGTCCCCTCATTGTGGCAAGGTACTTAGCAACATAGATTCATAGATATTTAGGTCAGAAGGGACCATTATGATCATCTAGTCTGACCTCCTGCACAACGCAGGCCACAGAATTTCACCCACCACTCCTGCAAAAAACCTCACACCTATATCTGCGCTACTGAAGTCCTCAAATCATAGTTTAAAGACTTCAAGGAGCAGAGAATCCTCCAGCAAGTGACCCGTGCCCCATGCTACAGAGGAAGGCGAAAAACCTCCAGGGCCTCTTCCAATCTGCCCTGGAGGAAAATTCCTTCCCGACCCCAAATATGGCGATCAGCTAAACCCTGAGCATACGGGCAAGATTCATCAGCCAGATACTACAGAAAATTCTTTCCTGGGTAACTCGGATCTCACCCCATCTAATATCCCATCACAGGCCATTGGGCCTATTTACCATGAATATTTAATTACCAAAACCATGTTATCCCATCATACCATCTCCTCCATAAACTTATCGAGTTTAATCTTAAAGCCAGATAGATCTTTTGCTCCCACTGCTTCCCTTGGAAGGGTATTCCAAAACTTCACTCCTCTGCTGGTTAGAAACCTTCATCTAATTTCTCCTCTAAATTTCCTGGTGGCCAGTTTATATCCATTTGTTCTTGTGTCCACATTGGTACTGAGCTTAAATAATTCCTCTCCCTCTCTGGTATTTATCCCTCTGATATATTTAGAGAGAGCAATCATATCTCCCCTCAACCTTCTTTTAGTTAGGCTAAACAAGCCAAGCTCCTTGAGTCTCCTTTCATAAGACAAGTTTTCCATTCCTCGGATCATCCTAGTAGCCCTTCTCTGTACCTGTTCCAGTTTGAATTCATCCTTCTTAAACATGGGAGACCAGAACTGCACACAGTATTCCAGGTGAGGTCTCACCAGTGCCTTGTATAACAGTACTAAAACCTCCTTATCCCTACTGGAAATACCTCTCCTGATGCATCCCAAGACCACATTAGCTTTTTTCACAGCCATGTCACATTGGCAGCTCATAGTCATCCTATGATCAACCAATACTCCAAGGTCCTTTTCCTCCTCCGTTACTTCTAATTGATGCGTCCCTAGCTTATAACTAAAATTCTTGTTATTAATCCCTAAATGCATGACCTTACACTTCTCACTATTAAATTTCATCCTATTACTATTACTCCAGTTTACAAGGTCATCCAGATCCTCCTGTAGGATATCCCTGTCCTTCTCTAAATTGGCAATACCTCCCAGCTTTGTATCATCCGCAAACTTTATTAGCACACTCCCACTTTTTGTGCCAAGCTCAGTAATAAAAAGATTAAATAAGACTGGTCCCAAAACCAATCCTTGAGGAACTCGACTGGTAACCTCCCTCCAGCCTGACAGTTCACCTTTCAGTAGGACCCGTTGTAGTCTCCCCTTTGACCAATTCCTTATCCACCTTTCAATTTTCATATTGATCCCCATCTTATCCAATTTAACTAATAATTCCCCATGTGTCACGGTATCAAATGCCTTACTAAAATCTAGGTAAATTAGATCCATTGCGTTTCCTTTGTCTAAAAAATCTGTTACTTTCTCAAAGAAGGAGATCAGGCTGGTTTGGCACGATCTATCTTTTGTAAAACCATGTTGTATTTTGTCCCATTTACCATTGACTTCAATGTCCTTAACTACCTTCTCCTTCAAAATTTTTTCCAAGACCTTGCATACAACAGATGTCAAACTAACAGGCCTATAATTACCCGGATCACTTTTTTTTCCCTTTCTTAAAAATAGGAACTATGTTAGCAATTCTCCAATCATACGGTACAACCCCTGAGTTTACAGATTCATTAAAAATTCTTGCTAATGGGCTTGCAATTTCATGTGCCAATTCCTTTAATATTCTTGGATGAAGATTATCTGGGCCCCCCGATTTAGTCCCATTAAGCTGTTTGAGTTTCGCTTCTACCTCAAATATGGTAATGTCTACCTCCATATCCTCATTCCCATTTGTCATGCTACCATTATCCCTAAGATCCTCTTTAGTCTTATTAAAGACTGAGGCAAAGTATTTGTTTAGATATTGGGCCATGCCTAGATTATCCTTGACCTCCACTCCATCCTCAGTGTTTAGCGGTCCCACTTCTTCTTTCTTTGTTTTCTTCTTATTTATATGACTATAGAACCTTTTACTATTGGTTTTAATTCCCTTTGAAAGGTCCAACTCTACTTGACTTTTAGCCTCTCTCACTTTATCCCTACATGTTCTGACCTCAATAAGGTAGCTTTCCTTGCTGATCCCTCCCTTCTTCCACTCCCTGTATGCTTTCTGCTTTTTCTTAATCACCTCTCTGTGATGCTTGCTCATCCAGCTTGGTCTAAAACTCCTGCCTATGAATTTTTTCCCCTTTCTTGGGATGCAGGCTTCCAATAGCTTCTGCAGCTTTGATTTAAAATAATCCCAGGCCTCCTCTACCTTTAGATCTATAAATTCTTCAGTCCAATCCACTTCCCTAACTAATTTCCTTAATTTTTGAAAGTCAGCCCTTTTAAAATCAAAAACCCTAGTTGCAGATTTATTTTTGTTAATCCTTCCGTTCAGTTTGAACTGAATTAGCTCATGATCACTTGAGCCAAGACTATCCCCTACAACCATTTCTTTTATGAGGTCCTCACTACTCACCAAAACCAAATCTAAAATGGCATCCCCTATTATGGTGCCCTATTAAGGGCTCCTCTTTGCCTTTACATAAAACTGACAGTAGCATGATACCATTCATATTGGAGGCCATGGTACGATTTCTCCTTCCCAGAACTCATTACTACATTCCCTCCTCCCCACCCCCACCCCCACCCCCCCCCGAAGTGAGAAGATAAACACACTCACACAGAAGCTTTGTCAGTTTTTCCCTTCTGTTACATATCACTTATTTTTCAGACTATTTTAGAAGTATTTCCTTCAAAATACTACAGAACTCACCCCAAAACACATTCCTGAAAACAAACTAATACCAGCTGAACAGCAGACTATCAAGTAATTTCTCCCACAAGCAGTACGAAGTCTGAGTGAATCGTGACACCTCATAAATATTTAATGATTGCCTGATAGGCTGTCATTAACATCAAACAGCAATCTAGGTTTGCTACATTAAACATGATTCCTGTGTTAAGAGGACATCACAAACTGCCTCCAAGATCTAGATACTAAGAAATGCCCACCAACTTGGACAAGGTGTAATGAGGCCAATTGCACTGAGGGAGACAGACACATATTGGGTTAAAAAAAAGCTTCAATGGGTCATAAGACCAGACATGCCATAAGGCAATCTGTCATAGAATACTCATATTAAGAAGTATGTCAAATCAGAACATTCAAAAGAAAAGACAAACGTTCCTTTATGTTGTATGAAGTGTAAACGTACAGAATTAATAATTCATGGAACAGAAAAAAATATATCAGATTTGGATATAAATATTAACAGGACACTGTCAACTTGTTTAGACTACAATTTTGACTGTCCAATCTTAAAAATGTCAGTCTAGTAAGGAACAGTCTTCAAAGCATAGAAGTCAATTAAAAAATACATTAATGTGAAAAAATTAAAATTCTCTGTTCTTGTAGGACCTACACAAAACAATGCTTTTCTGCTTTGTGTTCTGCTGGAGCAGAGCGAGCGCTAATTAACTAGCATATTTGATTCCCAGAGTTGTGCTGCGTTGACAGCAATCATATTGGAGTACACATAAGAAAGCAAACCAAAATGACATGTTAAATCCAAGATCCAGAGGTGGGGGTAACAGGATAGGAATGTAAGAATAATCAACATTTGACAAATTGAAAGGTAAAAATGTCACGTTGCCACGGAGTGATCTGTGTAAATTGCAGAATTACTCTTCGGGGAAAAAAAATCTAGACTAGGGCTAGCTGCAGAACTATAAAACACAATTTATAAAATAAAGTATTGAACCAATACTATACAACTAGGTATATAACTGGTCAAATACTGCACAAAAAAGGTACATTACATATTTTTTCAAGCCATAAACCATAAAATTCATCAAGTACTACATTTGTTTAATACAATTTGACTAGTTTAAATCAAATCATTTTGAGTATCTAAAGCAGTGTTTAACCATCTTTGGCAAATGATAGCAATTATTTTAAATAAGCAGTTGGAGACCCAACGGTTATAAAAATATACTTTTCTGACTCGTGTCCAGCTTCTCTGCTTCTTATCTTATTAAATAAAACATTTGAAGACAACTTGCAACAGTCATTGTGCCAAACCACCACGAAAATGGTCAAAATATGCACAATTTTAATTTAAAGCATGTATTTACAGATGAACTGGAAATATGAAATGCGTGAAAACAGAATTTTACAGAGAAAACAATGAACATCTATTATGGTGGCAAATAGTAGACAGGCAGTGCAATGGCAATACCTTGCTCTCACCCTCCATTCATTTTGGTATTCAAAGTCATCCAATAGCCTCACTTCTTTTTGAGCCCCAGTTCAGCAAAACGCTTAAGCGCCTATTCACCTGCTTAGGTGCTTTGCTGAATTGGTTGAAATAGATGTTTCTTTCCCTAACCACTAACTTTCTCTAAATGATTTTGATGAAATGTATGCAGAAGACTTGAAAATAGTGTTGGAATAAAATGACACTTTCTTTCACTGATTATCCGTTGATACAACATTATGATAATCAAAAATGGCTGAAACTTAAATAAAAGTGACCTCATTTTCAGATGTGCGCACTCCCATTTACTTCAACAAAATTTGTTGGTACTTGCTATTTGTTGGTACATGACACTTCTGAAAATTACACATTTTAGATCAGGTATACAATACTAACTGTAGTCAATGTAAATTACATGGGCATGCAGCCACCAACATTTGTGTATCACTTGGGCATGTGCATACTGCCTGTGTCAGCGCTGTGTGTACACAGTGGGAGTGCTTATGTTGATGCAAAGTGTGGTACACCATGGGTAGGTATCCCAGTGAACCACCCTCCGGTGCAATGTCTTTTGGGAAATTTCAGTGTGTTGTGGAACCAAAATGATTTGCCCAGGGATGTCTGGGTGCTAGGAGTCAAGTTCCAGCATGCAACTTTCCCCATCCCATAATATCATCCATATCCTATCATTTTCATGCTTTTAAAAAAAAAAAAATTAAATGACACTAACCTGCACACCACTTTTCTGTATCTGCCATCTTGGACAGAAGCATGGAGCCTGCAGAGGTCTTCACTATTCTCCTGAATGTTGCAAATATGGAACACATGATTCTCCTTATATTTGCAAATCTGCAGCAAGCAGCGTACCAATGGGGGACATGAGGATTTCTTTGAGGACCATTTGCCGAGGAACACAGCAAAAAACAATTCTAGGTTGTTGGTGGCATTCATGGTGCAACTACAGATGGTGGAATGTTGCTCCTGGACCTTAGAAATGAGCACTGACTGGTGGGATTATATTGTAATGCAGGTCTGGGATGACAAGCTGCAGAATTTTTAGATTGAAAAAGCCACATTCCTCGACCAGCATGCCAAGCTCACCCAGCCCTCCAGAACACGAACAAAAAAAATGAGCACCAAACTGCACATGGAGAAGCTACTAGCGACTGCATGTTGGAAGCTTGCAACACTGGATTCCTACCAGTCAGTAGGAAATAATTTTGAAGTTGGAAAATCCACAATGGGAGCAGTTGCCATGCAAGTGTGTAGGGCAATTAATCGTCTGATGCTACACAGGACTTTGACTTTAGGCCCCGTGCAGGACACAGCGGATGGTTTTGCAGCAGTGCCAACTGCTATGGGATGATAGACGGCATGCATATCTCTATTTTGACACCAGTGCACCTTGCCATAGAGGACATCCACAGAAAAGATTACTTTTCTATGGTGCATCACAAGGAAGACTTCACCAGTAATGATTTCGAGGACCCAGCCTACCCTTTGCTTGCCTGGCTCATGTAGTCATACACTGGCCACTTCGACAACACCAAGGAAAGATTCAACTACTGCCTCAGCAGGTGCAGAATGACTGCTGAATATGCTTTTGGGGAAATGGAAGGGATGCTGGCAGTGTTTACTCATTAGATTGGATCTCCATGAGAAAAATATCCCAATGGTTGTAGCTACCTATTGTGCCCTGCATAATATCTTTGAGGCAAAAGAGGAGAAGCTGCCACCAGGGCGGAAGGCAGAGGTGCAGCTGACTTTGAACAGCCAAACACAAAGGCTATTACAAGATCCCAGTGTGGAGCTACATGGTTGAGGGAAGCTTTGAAAGAGCATTTTAATATTTAGCCACAGCAGTGGTCTGTGCTGGCGTGTTGTTTGGGAGAAAGACTGCAGAGTATCTCCAGGAAAGTTTAATCAAGACCTCTCAGGAGAATAAAAGGGACATCCCTATGCACATATAGTATTCCACATGTCCCCCCTTCCCCTGCCTCACTTAATGGGGGAATGAAAAGCAGGTGCCAATTCTACCAGTTCATTATACCTCTACCACTTCTTGTACGAGTGAAACAATGAAAAGTCAATACCTTTGTCTTGTTAACTTGGGGTGAGATGGGCACAATCTTTAAATTTAAAGATTGTAAGGAAAAATGCATGCACAGATACATCCAAGCCTTCACCAGGTTCCTCTTCGCTCAGCTGGTAGGACTGGCTACACTGTGACAGTTCTCTACCGCATTTCTCTCACACTCCTTCCTCTTCCTTCTTGCTGTTCACAGCAAGGGTCTCTGTCTCCGGCTTCTCCAAGGTATCCACAGTGGTCTGCAAGTACTAGTGGATTCTCCGACAAATATAGCACGCAATTCCTTGTAAAAGCAGCAGATCTGTAGTGAAGCACCAGATCTATTGTTGCACTCCCTAGCCTTGTGGTATCTCTGGATGAAGTTCCCTTCCTTTGATACAGCACTGCTGCAGATCCCTCTTCTATCCCTTTGCCTGCATGCCCAATGCAATCTGCTCGTAGAGGTCAACATTTCTACAGCTGGTCTGTAGCCTCTTCTCCACACAGGCCCAGGAGATCCAATACTTCCTGTCTAGTCCAGGCAGGAGGACAGCTAGTACGTGGATTCAGCATAGCCGCCTGGGGAGTTGAACACAACAAGGATGAGCTGAGCTGATAGGTGTGCTCGCGAATGTGGGCAATCAGGAAAAGGCACGCTAAAAACATGCAGAGGATTTTAAAGGAGGGGGTGACTTCCGGTCTCTCTGACCCCTCAGCAGTGGATTTTAAAATTGAGAGAGAGAATGGGGCCTTATGAGACATCTGCCAGAAGACTGTTATGATTGACACAGGTCATGCAGCATCTACACCCACACTGTGTCAAGCTGAGTAGGTCGACCACGTCTCTATGTTGTTCGGGGAGGTGGAAGAGAATGGAACTGGATCGAGTAACCTGTAGATATCACTTCCAGGATCCATTTGTGCAAGGTGATGAGCTCTCATGAAGATAGAAAATAGGACAGATGTCCCCATAGGGGTTATGGGGGGATACGTGCATCATAGCATCAGGAGAGATATCATGACTCTCGTCCAGAGAGTCAAAATGGTCATTTCCAGGGTGTCACTAGGAGGTTGCAGTAGAAGATGGTCCTTTCCTTGTGAACCTAGGTTTCTTCCTGGGGGTTCAGTTGTTTCTGTGGGCTGATATTGTACCAGGCAAGATTGCTGAGCCATCTGTGATATACTGTACTTTCTCTTTGCCATAGGTGTATAGATGGCAAGAGATGGTAGCGTTGCCCTGTAGTCCTTAAGAGAGTAAAAGGACTTGTCCATGGCACTCCTGAATAACTTGTGTCCCTCAAAAAGAAGGTCTTCTATGGTGTTTTATACCTCCGGAAGCAGACCAGAGGACTGTAGCCAAGAAGCCTGGCTGTCATAGCCATGGAGACAGCAGCTGTGTCAGCAGCATCTAGTGAGGCCTGGAGAGATGCCTTTGTGATTATCTGGCTTTGCCTGCCTTAGCAGAGCTTGAAATTGTTCCCTCTTTGGGAAAAGTTCTTTGGATGGGATGCAGTACTTTTAATCCACCCATTTACTTGTAGGTGGTATAGAACAGGGGTTTGCCAGAACATACAGGGGCCATCAGATCACCACTGACAGGCAAGGTGATTTGCCCTGAAAAAATATGTGAACAATGTTCAACAAGGAGCGCTGGGGCTCCTGTATCTCTTCCAACAGAATATGCAGGGTTTCAACTATGTATGTTTCATAAGATCCTGAAAGGCCTTGAAATCATCGTAAGATGGTGGGGGAGACATGACAGCCTTGTCCGGTGAGGAGGCGACTATGGGAAAGTGATGTTTCTTCTTCTGCAGGTGGCTCTTCCTGCTGTGTAAGATATTGCTGTGTGGAAGGACCCAAGGCCATCAGTTGTTCTCACAAGCTGGGACCCTGTATAACTGGACACCATAAGGGACTCGGGTTTCCAATAAGCCCACTCTTGTGGAGCATAAGGGAAGGGGGCAAGACTCCACATTTGTCCTTACCAGGGATGTCAAATACATCTCCTACTAGGAGTTTCATCACCAGGGTGTAACCTCTAGTAATGGAGGTCAAAAGGGCAACCCTGTAGAGACACTTCCAAACCAGATGCAGTGTCATCTGTGTCTACTGGAGTGGCAAACGGTGTCAATACTGGTGGTCAAGTTAGCACTGGGATCTGGAACGGGTCCTGTAATTGCAGAAGTACAAGAGGTCAAAAAGGATGGTGAATCAGTAGCATCTAGAAATGCGTCTATGTACCCTCAGAGTTTGTGAGGGACTGGAGGCTGTAGCAGTAATGGATGGTGAGACACCCTTCGCTATCATTTTCAACAGGAAGCAGGCACCTGGAGGTGAGACAGTACCAGTGAGTAATGTGTCTTGGTACCTCTCTGCTACAGTGATTCAGGCTTCTCCAGGATCCAAAGATCTTCATGAGTTAAAAGACTGCACAGTACCAGCGAATCTGGGTAGGAAACATCAGGAGTCAGAATGCCCAGTGACACTGGAGAGAACACTGAAGTAGGATCAATGCATCTTATGTCTGTTTGCTGGAGGCAGTACTGATGACTATTTCAGTTTGTCTCTCGAGTTCTTGTGTCTCAGAGGAACAGAGCCCAGTGCCAATGCAGGTCTGCTTTAGATAGCTTGCCAGACAGTTTCTTGGTACACAGCATGGATTTCTTAGCTGCTGCTGTCTTGGTATTGCAAGGGATGGGACTGCAGGTTTAGATGGTTCCAAAGGGCCCCCAGGGTCTTTTCTTACTGTCGCTGTAGAGATGGTTGCTGGAGCGCTCTGTGGATCATACGTATGGTGGGCGGGGGGCGACTCCGATACTGTGGATCTCAGCTAGCGCTCCATTGATAAGAGTTTGAGCCTGTCCTCCTCAATTTCTCAGATATGCTCTTAAAATCTAAGTAGATCTTACATTTGGAGGGAATGTGAGACCCCCTGAGGCACCAAAGGCAGTTTGAAAGTTCTTTGCTGCATGAGAAAGACCTATGGCAGGTTTGGCAGGGTTTGAAGCCTGGAGTCTTCGATATACCCAAGACCTGCACTTGAGGCTGTGAATCATGGACTGTGAAAAACAAAGATCCAAACAGTGCAGAAAAACAGAAGGGAAAGGGAGCCCCTCCTCTCCTTTTAAAAGCACAGACTGTGCTAAAAACAAAATATAAATAAAAATACTAAGAAAATAAAGAAAATTTTGACTAAGAGATGTAGCAAGCCATGAGGCTAGCTACCAGACACTGGAAAACTCCATCTCAAGCTGCAGGAGGTTCAGAAGGTACTGGAGTGTCGGCCAGTCCCTCCCTAAATGCCCTTGTATCAGAACACAAGAGTGCCTAATGCGCAAGCCTGTACCCACAGACACTGCTGATAAAAAAAGTGCATGGTGGCATACACATTCTGACATGGAGCATCCACAGGACCACTATTCGAAGAAATGTCATACATGCTACTCACTTAGCCAATTTGAAGGAACTGCTAAACTAAAATCTGTCCCCAGATTATTTGAACAGCATCCTCTCAAATGACACAAGCAGTTTTAGCTTTACTGCTTCACTGGAAAAACCTAGTTATAGACTGGAAAGCCATAATATGCAGACAGAGACAGATACAGGCAGACAGATATATAGACACTTTTTCTGAAGACAAAATAATTGATTATAAAAATTGCAGAACTGACAAATAAGGCTCTGTGTGTGTCATGGAGGTCACAGATTCCACAACTTTCCATGATCTCCATGACTTCTGCAGCAGCCTCGTACGGCTGGCCCAGGAGCTGCCTGAGCAGCTCGGGCAGCCCCTGGATCAGTCACAATGGCGGCTGCTGGGGCAGTCTTGGGCCCCCCCCCAGCAGCAGGTATTTGGGTGGGGGGAGCTCAGGGCTTGGGGTTGGGGCCGCTGCTTACCTGCTGGGGGGGGGGGGGAGAGAGGGGGCTCCTGTCCCTCACCTCCCCTACCTCCACATGCTGCCTCTGCTAGCAGCCAGGCACCACCCCCAAAGCTCCCATTGGCTGCAGTTCCCAGCCAATGGGAGTTGCAGAACTGGGGCTGGGGCGGAACAAAGTCAGCATGTGGAGCTAGGTTGCTGGGGCCACCACTTCCCAGGAGCTAAGTAAGGAGCCTGGCCCAGCCCCACTAAACCCACCACTCACCCAGCACCCATGCTCCCCCCAGGCCACCGCTCCCCCCGCCCAGCACCTGTGCCCCCCTCCCCAGTACCCGCGGTGCTTCCCCGGGGCCATGACTTGCCCCCCTCCCCAGCCTCAGTTTTAGTCAGGGATATTTTTAGTAAAAGTCATGGACAGGTCATGGGCCCGTGAATTTTTGTTTACTGCCCTGTGATCTGTCCATGACTTTTACTAAAAATACCCATGACTAAAATGTAGCCTTACTGATAAATGTTCCAGTCCCAAGAGCCAATCATAAAATCAGCAACTATAAGCAGATTTCTAAAATCTCACGGACTCTTCTATGGGCCCTAATTACTTGTTTAACACAATGTACAGAAGAAGAGCTGAAGCAACTGACCTAATCTCAAATATACCACAGTTAGCTACTGCAGCATAATAAAAGCATTTCCAAACAAATTTGCTTCATTAAGTGGAGGCGCGGTGGGGGAGAACGACTTTGCAAGTTTCTTGTTTGAGTCTCTGAGCACCTGCTCTTAAACAATTAAGGCTTGCATTTCAAATAAAGCAAACACAATATTTGTAATTTAAGAACCAAAGACCCAGTTTATGAAACAAAAGCTGAGCCATTAGAATGAAAAGCGAATAAAAACATAGTACATTGCTCCAAATAGATTATTAGAGGCTATTAAAATAAAATTCATACCTTTATCATTCTAGAGAGGTCTCCAGCATCTGCTAATTCCAACACTATGTTTAGCTCATTGTCTTCAATGAAGGAGGCATAGTATTTAATTACATTTGGATGATTCAGTTGCTAAGAAAAGATAAATAGATGTTTCATTCTACAGCATGTCCTCATCTTAAATCACTGACAAATGAAGTATCCTTTCTTAACAAGGAAAAACTAATACGCTACAGAATACTTTAGCATGTTACGAAAAGTATGTGCTAACATTAATTATGTACATAATGTAAACGTTTCCAGTTTAAGAATTTCCGAACCCATTTAAAATCCATCAAGTCTCAAACTATTATAATTCTGAAATAATAAAAGAAATGTAAATAAATATAAGTTTATTTAGATTAATATAAAACCCCATAATAATTCTGGAGACTGTTAAGCATCAAATTGAATTCAACTGATAACTAATAAGATAAACTACCATAAAATGACTAAAAAGGTCTCCAAGAATTAGGTACGATTTATTTTTTAAAGTTAGTCTTCTATAAGTAAATAAATGTACATGTTAAACTGTAAGTTAATAAATACATGAATTGACAACAGAGTGCATGTTTATGTTTTGCAACAAACATTTGCTCACTCGCTCTCTTTTTTTAAAGTCAGAGCTAATTTAACAACCTTAAAGCTAATTGCATCTTTCAGGAAACTATACTTATTTAAATATCAAAATGAAGCAAAAAATATCAGCAGGCTTCAGGTGCCTGCAGAAGCAGGTAGGTAAGTGTGAGAAATGTGTTGAAGTAGGTTAATACTTGAGTGGAACAGACAGTTTAACTTGTTGATTTTCAACTAGGATAATTCAGATCTGTATATAAGAAGTTAAAAATATATGGTATTTATAGATGCCTATATATGATTTCCTATCTTGCAAGAACATGCCGGTCATGGCCAAACTCAATGTATTCCAAAAACTAAAATTAATCCAAACTGTTGTGTTTCTTGGAAGTCACTAGCCCAGCTGTCACTGTCACATGGTTAGTTTGCACTTCTGACCCTGTTAGGTCTATCTCAAGTGCATCCTTTCAAATGACAGGCCCTGCGCCTTCCCGCCTCTCAGAGTGGAATCCCAAGATTTTCTCACTCACAGACCCAGTTCTAGACTGAAAAATCCCCTTTTTACCAATAGCATTTCCACAGGAGATCCAACTGGATTTGGCACTTGCAATAGGTGTCCCTTCATGAGCTGTTACCAGCAGGTAAATGCAGTGACTAAAAACAGCTTCGTCAAAATCTTTATTTATTCATAGGAACACAGCATCCAGAGAAAAGGGTTAAAATAACAAAGGGCCTACACATGTATCTTACCTAAAGTTTAGGCATCCCTGCTTCTTGGGCCCGGAGTCCCATCTGCCTCCCGGCAGACACTGCCTCCCCCTTCAGCTCAAAGAATTTATCTACTCAAGAGTATTTTATTCCATGTTCCCCATCTGAAAGCCACCATCCCTCCCCTCAAAATAAGTCTTGGGTGGTGCATTCATCTTGGTCAGAGACTGGATTCAAAGGCATTGACACATGTATTGCCAGTGATTGGGTTATCTAAAGCCATTGTCTGCCTTTCTATGAATGGTCAAGGAACTTTGGCAGGAATTAACACTAAGGGTATGTCTTCACTACCAACAAAGCAACACTTTAACATGGCTGTGTAGTCATGGCACCACTGCTGAGAGAGAGAGCTCTCCCAGTGCTATTTAAAAAAAAAACAAAACACCCCACCCCCACGAGGGGAGTAGCTCCCAGTGCTGGCGCACAGTCTACAATGCCACTTTACAGTGCTGAAACTTGCATTGCTCAGGAGTGTGTTTTTTCATATTCCTGAGGGAAAAATTTTCAGAGCTGTAAAGTGGTAGTGTAGACAAGGCCTTAGAACTCACATAATAAACAGCAAAACAAGAAGTATGTAAACAGAGATATACACTATATTCATAAAAAATAGAGATATCTCCCACATTCTTCACACAAACTTAGTCAATTCTGGTTTTGTAATGACTGAAAATTGCATGTCCTTGCTGCTAGTGTGGTGAAGTATAAGGTTAGGTTTGTTTGTTTTTAAAGTAGGTATGTTCTTTCAGGGCACAGAACTAGGTGTTTGTCTCATGCACCCTTAATTCTATCCCCTTGTGTGTAAGCATTACAATAGTCTTGCCCAACATCACAGAAGTCTGTGGCAGAGCTAGGAACAGAACCCAGCTTCTCCGGGTCTAAGTCTAGTCTAGTACCTTGAACACAAGAGAACATAAGAATGGCCATGCTGGGTCAAAACAAAATTTTCACATCTTACATTCCTCTGCCTCATTCACTGTCCACCCTCTTTACTAAATGAAGGAGACTTGGAGAACAAAGAGTTTGTGATTGTGTAGTTAATAACTATCAAAACACACAGGCACAAGGGGCAACATTCTGGGAACCTCAATTCTGACATTTTCTGATTTTTAAGTGCTTGGACTTTGCAAACTTAGTTCTTATATGTTCCTACAGTCTAATGTTATTTTAATAGTGTTTTGTAAGTAATTTCCTTTTATTTTTTGAAAGCAAACTAAAATAAAAACATCCATTATGGATTATCAGTAGGGCTGGAATCCAGGACCTTTTCTGTACAGCCCAAACCACTACATAACTAGGAACAGTAGTAAGCTCTTCTCTCCTATGTGGATCATCTCTAGAATTCCTTCTAGAGATGAAGGATGGTTCAATGGTTAGATGGATCTGGGTTCCATTTCCTGCTCTGCCACAGATTTCCTGTCTGACCTTGGTAAATCCACCTCTTTATGCCTCCGCTCCCTATCTGTACGATGGGGATGTTAACACTCCTTTGAGACATGGAAGTCCTGTGAGGATAAAAACACTGAAGACTGTGAGGCATTCAGATATTACACTGATCGGAATAATACACCTCGACAGATAGCCTAGTGGTTGAAGACGACACAGTCACATATATAAGATTGCCCCACTACTTTCAGAATGAATGTGCCAAAGTGAATGAGAATTTACTTTGGCCCCCAAAGGAGTCCACATTCTGGAAGCTGAAAAATTAATATTTGCTCCCCCTACTCCATCCTGATCTGTGACCTTCAGGAGGTGCAGTGCAGAATCTGACTCAAATTCCATTACCAGCTCTGACAGAAGAAACTTTATGCATCTTTCAGTTACTGCAACTATAAAAACAATGAAAAAATATACTTTCCTGCCTACTAAGATAGGAGTATTAGGCTTTGATCAATAACAAAGCATGTGAAGTGCGTAGAATGCAGTGAAACAGCAGTGACCAGAATTCACGGCACCCAGAACTCCTTCCTGGCACCTGACATTGCTACTGCATCAACCCCACCATCTAGGGCTCTAACTCTGTTCCTGGTAGTACATTTGGTGCAGTTGTCATGTTTGAGATCTTAGTGGGGATGAAGCATGCTCAATACAGATGGAATGTTTTTAGATTTTAGGCAGATAACCTCTAAACAAGCGCTACTGAGCATGTGCACATGACTATTTGCAGAAGCTTACAACTTGCCCAAATATATGTGTAAATTTTAATGAGGACAGCAAATAGTCCTAGGGACAGAGAAGTGCTATCTCCTTTCCAAATTTCAAGTCCCTCCACCAAAGCATGGATACATTAGAGATCTTCAAAGAAGCAACTGGAAAAAAAAATTAACATAGGCAAAGCATACGTATTTCCCCCAACTTCATTCTTGGAAACAGCTGAAGCCTTTTTGCTGAAACCCTTGGACTGCGCAGGAAGAAGGGAAGGAGAGACAGGATACTGAAGAAAATCAGAGGCAGAGAGCAAATTTCAACCTGTATGGTTGAAGTCTGGCCAATTTATGGGAAACTGAAAGTAAGGACTTGTACTGGAAAGTGTACAAACTTAACCAGGCATTGCTACTAGCTCCATCTATATTATGGGGAAGTGGCTGCTCAGCTGGAGCCAATTAGACACTCTACAAAATGTACAATTTGAGGTAATTTACCAAGCATATCTTTAACTCCAATGTTCTTTTGATGACCAGAAAGTTCTCCATTAACCTGTGTGAATTCTGCTACTGCCCAGAAAGCAGAATACAGAACCTCATTTCAAGGCAGGGACATCAAGATGTAGACTGTGGCATGTGAGTTTTTTCCTAGCCCATCTGTCACTTTCCTCCCTCCATCACACTTTCATCTGGTGGCTACTCTCAATCATTCTACCTCTGAATGGAAGGGTACAACTGGCGTTAAACCTACATCAGTGCCCCTCTATGAGCTGGATGGCAAAACACACTGTAGGGACAACTCATCTCCTTGCAAGGAACTAAGGCCTACACTAAAAAATTAGGTTGACCCTGCTATTTCGCTCAGTGTTGTGAAAAATCCACATCCCTAAGCAATTGAGTTAAGATGATCTAACCCCCACTGTAGACAGCACTAGATTGGCAGAAGAATTCTTCAATCAATCTAGCTACTGCCTCGCCTCTCAGGGAGGTGGATTACCTATGCTGAGGGGAGAACCCCTCCCATCAGCATATATAATGTCTACATCTGAAGCACTTACTTCTGAGGAAATTCCGCGCCAAAAAATTATGCATACAATATTTTAAAATTCTGCAAATTTTATTTGTCAGTAAATAAATGTGGCTCCAGCATGGCAGTGGGGAGCACAGGCCAGTGGCAGCATTGAGGTGGGAGATCACCCTGAAGCCCCCACTTCCCCCAGTACAGAGACTCGGCAATTAGGTTGCATCTGACCCTGACACAGTGCAAGGGCTGGGCCTGCCCCAGAAACACCCCGGGGCCCTGCCCCTCTTCGCCAGGTGTCCGTGGGCAGGATCAGCCCAGCAGGATCCAAGTGTGGGGGGACCAGGTGTGGGGTGAGAGGTTTCTGTGTGGGGCAATCTGGATGCGGGCAGCTCAGTGGGAGATCTGGATGCACAGGGGCTTGTTGTGGGGTTCCAGGTGCAGGAGCAATGAGACTCTACAAAGGATCCAGGTTAAGGAGGTTGGGGCTCAGGAGGCGGGGTCTAGGTGTGGGGAGATGGGGCTCAGCAGGGGGATCTGGGTGTGTGGGGCTCAGTGGGGGGATCCAGGTGTAGCTGGTTGGGGATCAGTGGGGTGGGGGGGGTCGGAGGTGTGCAGATATAGTTGGGTAGGGCTTTTCAGGATGAGGGTTTAAATAGGCCTGCTTAACGGGGGAGCTCCAGCTACATGCCAGGCTCCCGCTTCCCCCTGCGATTCCCATATCTCCTTTTCTTCTCCATCCCCCTCCCCAGACTCCCACATTCCCCTCCCCCTTCCTTCCCCACTGCCTCTTCCTCCCACCCCTTCGCCCCCCCCTTACCAAGCCCCACCACGGGCACTCACTGTTGCACAGAGTAGAAAACAGGAAGGCTTCCAGCACAGAGAAGGGGAGCACAACTGGCACTAGGACCCAGGAGGCAATGTCCAGCTGCAGAGTCAGCTGAGCAGAGATACAGCCTCCTTCGGCCATTGTTTGGAGAGGGCAACCCCCCCCCCCCCAAAATGTGCCCATGGTCGTGTGCATTTCCCCCTCCATGCGGCTTCCCTGCTGTTTTCTGTGCCTGGGGGGTGGGGGCAGCATTTTCTGTGGATGTGCAGTCCTGCAGAATCCCCCCAGGAGTAAAGCACTGCAGTGGTGCCACTGTAGTGTTTCAAATGTAGACGAGCCCTAAGCAAATCTATTTCACAACATGATCAGCCTCCAGTAACCCTGAAAGTAATAGTGATAAATTTATTCTAGTGAATCTCCCTTATATGACAATGTGCTAAACGTCTGCCATCATGCCAGATTAGAAAGTTACTCACTTTGTGCAATACAATGGTTCTTCAAAATGTGTGCCCCTGTGGGTGCTTCACTGTCCGTACCCTTGCATCCCTGCACTGCTGACCAGAGAACTTTAGTAGCAGTATCCATTGGGCCCACACATGCGCTGTTCCCCCCTCCTCATCTGGCTCAAGGCTAACTAGCCTTGCACAGGGAAACCCCCCTCAGTTCCTTCTCTACTGCAGAGCCCCTTATGGAAAACTCTGAAGTAGAGGGGAGGGAGCACCCATAGGGGGACACATCTCGAAGAACCATTGTTACTGAACAAGGCGAGTCACTTTCTCTTCTTCTTCTTCTTCGAGTAGTGTCCCTACGGGTGCTCCACTGTAGGTGACTCCTGAGCAGGTGACCCAATGGGAAGCTGGGATTTCAGAGTCGATTCTGTCATGGATGACAAGACTAAGGAGCCAAATCGAGCATCGGAAGCAGAATCTCCAGTGATGGCATAGTGTTCTGCAAAGGAATGCGCAGACGCCCAGGTAGTTGGCGCTACAGTTTTCCGGGTTAGGGAAATCCTTGAAGAAGGAGACCGAGGAGGAAACCGATCTCATGGAGTGTGTGTGGATTCCAGATGGAAGTACTATACTGTGAACATGATAGTGTTTGATGGAGTTTGAGACCCACTTAGTGTCTGGGCCGATAGTGCTGCACCTTTAGACCTATCCACAATGGAAAGGAAAAGCCTAGATTTCCTAAAAGCCAAATAGCAGGCCGAGGCTCTCATAGCGTCCAGTGCATGTAGAATAGCTTCCCTATCATCACAGGGAGGCTTCGGCTAAAAGTTGGGAGGTGAATGAGGTGGTTCTTGTGAACGGCTGAAGTCACCTTGGGGATGAACTTTCGGTGTGTCCTGAGCATGATCTTGTCAGGAAAAAATACTGTAAAAGGGGGTTGTGCCATAAGAGCCACTATCTCCCCTATCCTCCTCACGGAGGTAATGGCAACCAGAAATGCTGTCTTCGTTGACAGGTGTGTAAGTGAACAAGTGCCCATAGGTTGGAAGAGCAGTCTGGTCAGGCCCTTTAATATTAAATTCAGGTCTCACGGTGGGGTAGGATGTCTGGGTTTGGAAAAAGGGTTTGCTACACTCTTGACGAACCTCTTTGTAGCTGGGTGCGAGAAAACTGAGTACCTCCCTGTTCATTGATGAAAAGTTACTATGGCCAGCAAGCATACCTTGAGCGAACTATGGGACAGTCCAGACTTCAGTAGGTAGTCTAAGACTACTGGTAGAGTAGCAGATGTCGCAGTAATTTGTCTGGAATGACACCAAACCTGAAACCTGGTTCGCGTTCAAACCTGATAAGTTCAATGGGTAGCCAATTTCCTACTGTGTAGTAACACTTCCTGTACCTCCTGAGTGCAGGATCTCTCTATATGTTGGAACCATGAAGGAACCAGGCCTTGAGCTGAAGAATCCACAAGTTGGGATGGAGAGCACGTCCTTTGTTCTGTGAGAGGAGGTAAGGAGTGAGTTGAAGAGGGATTGGCAGATACGTCACCAGCTGTGGCAGGTAAGGGTACCACATCTGTTTTGGCCAGGTGGGAGCAGTCAGTATGATATTTGCGCTCTCTTTTTATTTTTAAACAGGACTTTCACCAACAGAGGAAATGGAGGAAAAGCATATAGAAGGCCCTTGTCCCATGAAAGGAGGAGAGCATCCCCTCAGGAGTTCTGTCCAAGGCCTGCACTGGAGCCGTAGCACAGGCATTTTTTGTCCAGATAAGTGGCAAACAAGTCTATAGTCAGTGTCCCCAACTGTCTGAATATGTCCTGGAGTATTACTGAGTTCATCTCCTATTCGTGGTTGTGTGGGAACTTGCAGCTGAGATTGTCCACTGTCGTGTTTTGCACTCCTGGTAGGTAGGCCGCTGATATTGTAACATTGTGGGAAATGCACCAGTTCCATAGCTTAAGTGCTTCTGCACAAAGGGAGGGGTTCTGGCGCCCCCCTCCCCGCAGATTTATGTAGTACATGCATGCTATGCTGCTTGTCATGACCCTTGTGTGTGTACCTCTGATCAGTGGAAGGAAGTTAGCACATTCATTCCTGAGCGCTCTGAGTTTGAGGAGATTGATATGAAGACACACTTCTGTGGGTGACCACTTGCCTTGTGTCGTGAGGTTGTTGAGATGTGCTCCCCACCCTATGAGGGATGCATGGGTGGTGAGGAGTAGTGATGGGAGAAGGGGAGAAGATGTGTGAACGGGATCCCCGTGCAAGCATTTGCTGGTTCCTTCCACCAGTTCAAGGATTGTTTGACCTTGGTGGGTAATGACAGGGGTTTGTCTAGGTTGTTTCTCTTCAGCCTGTGAACAGAGCTGAACCATGACTGGAGACATGGCATGCAAAGTCTATCAGCTTATATACATAGCATGCATGCATACCCTGCATCAGGGTAGTCCCCAGATAAAGTGAAAGTAGTAACTAAAGTTGTTGGGTTTTGGGGGGTTCATTTTTTTTGTTGTTTTTTTTAAGAGAAGAAAAACCAAAGGAAACTCTAAACTAACAGATAAAAGAAAGATTAGTAACTACTTAAGTTCAAACAACAGGTTAACGATCCGATGAAGGGACAGCTAATAGCACGGTCTCTACCCAGGGGCAGCTGACAAGGAACGGAGGGAGGTTCGCCTGCGCAACACTAGTTAGTCTCGAGCCAGACCACGAGGCTGGGACAGCACATGTGTGGGCTAAACAAACACTGCTACCAAAGTTCTCTGACCAGCAGTGCAGGGACACAAGTGCACCTATGGTGGAGCACCCATAGGGACCCTACTCGAAGAAGAACTATATTTTAGTTACTTGAAAGAGTAATTTAAATTCAACCCACTTTAAAAAAAAATCAGTGCATTATTGAACATGATATAAAATGTTTATTCAGTATCTTAGTACGGTGTTTCCTTCAAATGTTTGAACATAAAAGCTTGCAGTTTAAGGCCTTCTGCCTCTGAATACTTGCCTTCTTGTAAGGAAAGGGGTCAACAAACATGTGGATAAGGGGGATACAGTGGACATAGTGTACTTAGATTTCCAGAAAGCCTTTGACAAGGTCCCTCACCAAAGGCTCTTATGTAAATTAAGTTATCATGGGATAAGAGGGAAGATCCTTTCATGGATTGAGAACTGGTTAAAAGACAGGGAACAAAGGGTAGGAATAAATGCTAAATTTTCAGAATGGAGAGGTGTTCCCCAAAGGTCAATCCTAGGCCAAACCTATTCAACTTATACATAAATGATCTGGAGAAAGGGGTAAACAGTGAGGTGGCAAAGTTTGCAGATGATACTAAACTGCTCAAGATAGTTAAGACCAAAGCAGACTGTGAAGAACTTCAAAAAGATCTCACAAAACTAAGCGATTGGGCAACAAAATGGCAAATGAAATTTAATGTGGATAAACAAAGTAATGCACATCGGAAAGAATAACCCCAATTATACACACAATATGATGGGGGCTAATTTAGCAACAGCTAATCAGGAAAGAGATCTTGGAATCATCGTGGATAGTTCTCTGAAGACGTCCACGCAGTGTGCAGCGGCAGTCAAAAAAGCAAATAGGATGTTCGGAATCATTAAAAAGGGGATAGAGAATAAGACGGACAATATCTTATTGCCCTTATATAAATCCATGGTACGCCCACATCTTGAATACTGCGTACAGAGGTGGTCCTCACATCTCAAAAAAGATATACTGGCATTAGAAAAGGTTCAGAAAAGGGCAACTAAAATGATTAGGGGTTTGGAACGGTTTCCATATGAGGAGAGATTAAAGAGGCTAGGACTTTTCAGCTTGAAAAAGAGGAGACTAAGGGGGGATATGATAGAGGTATATAAAATCATGAGTGGTGTGGAGAAAGTGAATAAGAAAAAGTTATTTACTTGTTCCCATAATATAAGAACTAGGGGCCACCAAATGAAATTAATGGGCAGCAGGTTTAAAACGAATAAAAGGAAGTTCTTCTTCACACAGCGCACAGTCAGACTGTGGAACTCCTTGCCTGAGGAGGTTATGAAGGCTAGGACTATTACAGGGTTTAGAAGAGAACGGGATAAATTCATGGAGGTTAAGTCCTTTAATGGCTATTAACCAGGATAAGTAAGGAATGGTGTCCCTAGCCTCTGTTTGTCAGAGGGTGGAGATGGATGGCAGGAGAGAGGTCACTTGATCGTTACCTGTTAGGTTCACTCCCTCTGTGGCACCTGGCATTGACCACTGTCAGTAGACAGGATACTGGTCTGGATGGACTTTTGGTTTGACCCATTATGGCCATTCTTATGTTCTTAAAGTTTATTTTTTCAAGAAATCAAAAATGAAATTAAGTGGAAATCTTTAAGTATTACATTTAAAAGCCTCACGTACAAGACAGAGGACACTTCATCACCATCTACTGTCAGAGTGAAAGAAAAATCAATAAATTATAACTAAACCTATGAAATTCTTTAACAAGTCTTTACCTTAAGAAGATCTATTTCTTTGATGCAGTCAGCCCGGGCTTTGGCATCCATTAAATCAAATATCTGCACAAAAAACCACAAAACATTTTTTCTAACAACAGCAAACACTGTCATAATCATCAATTATTATTTTATAGTGTCACCAAAAGCATGCTAAGCACTTGATGGGAAAACATAGCATTGCAATAAGAACTAACTATTATCCTTAGTGCAAGTTTTAGTACTGAAACAGATGTACTATTGTATAGATGTACTATCAGATACTACTTCTTACAAAACAAAAGCAACTATCATTAGTATATTTTTTCAGTATTTTTCAAGCTTTTTTTTAAAAAAATACAAACTGAGTATTCTATACTGAGTCATGTTCTTCTGGTAGCAAATATGAAATAGTATTTGAAATATTTATTAATAATATTTTCAAAAGCACATTTCTACAGTCCCGAATTAGTATTTAAGAGCATAAAACAACCCAACTGCCAAACAGCACATGACCTAAACAAATGAGAGCCCACTGAATGACAGTCCACCACAAAAAGCTTCAGTATAATTAGCTCCTAAATACTTCATGCCCTCTCAATCAACTCTCCTTTCTATCTTAACTCTGCTCTCTTCATTTTCCCTGTAGATTGCTGACCTTCAGCATCACCTAATGGCTCCTCCACCTCCCACACTCTTCTGTTGGTATCCCTTCAGGTTCCAAATTTGGTACCTTTCTCTCTCCCATCTGTACTCTTACACTTGACAGCAGCATCACTCCCAAGGATTTCATTACCACTTCTATTTATTTATTGACATCTGCACATCTATCCCCAACCTCTTCACCTGAAGTCCACTCTGACACTCCAACTTCCTCTTATTGTCCTGCCATCTCAAGCTTATTGTCTCAGGTACTGAACTAAGCCTCCCTTCTTGATCCTAACTGACAACTACCCTATTTTTAGAGCCCTGCAAATCCACGGGTATCTGCTTTATATCTGTGGACGTTTTCTGCGGATAGCAGCGTAGATGCGGATACAAATTTTGTATCCACGCAGGGCTCTGACCACAAGGGGCGGGCAGGCAGCTGTGAGGAACCGCGACATGGATTCTCCATCTGCCCTGGGCAGGAGGCCTGGGGGGCAGGGTCACTGGGCGGGGGGCTGCTTGGGCTCCCCACCCAGGGCAGGTGGAGAGTCCTCCTGGCTCTTACTGTGGCTGGGCTGTGGCTCCGAGCCGCCCCCCACTGGAGCCAGATTGGGGAGAGACGTGCTGGCCGCTGTGGGGAGCCTGGGTCCCTCCACCTGCCCCGGGGGCAGGGACACTGGGTGTGGGCTGCTCGGGCCCCCTGCCCCAGGCAGGTGGAGGATCCGCTGCGAATCCCCGTGACCTGGCTCTGGCCAGGGAGGGGATTGGCTCGGAGCCACAGTCCTGCCACGGTAAGAGCAGGGGGGGGGAACTGTGGGGAGCCAAGGCGGACCCTCCACCAGCCCTGGGCGGGGGGCCCGAGCAGCCCCTGGGCAACTCCACAGGTCTCCCCACAGCCAGGCCAGCATCGAGCCCAGCCAGGGAGCAGTGAGGAGCCGTGGCGGACCCTCCTCCTGCCTGCAGTGAGGCGAGGACTGAGAGCATCCCCAGACATGTCCCTGCCCCCAAGGCTCCCCACGAGGCCGAGAGCATGTAGAGGGTCCACGACTCCACGCAGGCTCCCCACAGCTACCCGTGACTCTCCCCGACTGGGCTCTGGGCTTGTAACCTCAGTCCACCCCTGTCATAAATATAAAGGGAAGGGTAAACCCCTTTAAAATCCCTCCTGGCCAGAGGAAATCTCCTCTCACCTGTAAAGGGTTAAGAAGCTAAACGTAACCTCGCTGGCACCTGACCAAAATGACCAATGAGGAGACAAGATACTTTCAAAAGCTGGGAGGAGGGAGAGAAACAAAGGGTATGTGGGTCTGTCTATATTCTGTCTTTGCCGGGGATAGACCAGGAATGAAGCCTTAGAACTTTTAGTAAGTAATCTAGCTAGGTACGTGTTAGATTATGATTTCTTTAAATGGCTGAGAAAAGAATTGTGCTGAATAGAATAACTATTTCTGTCTGTGTATCTTTTTTGTAACTTAAGGTTTTTGCCTAGAGGGGTTCTCTATGTTTTGAATCTAATTACCCTGTAAGGTATCTACCATCCTGATTTTACAGGGGGGATTTTTTTTTATTTCTATTTACTTCTATTTCTATTGAAAGTCTTTTTGTAAGAAAACTGAATGCTTTTTCATTGTTCTCAGCTCCAAGGGTTTGGGTCTGTAGTCACCTACGCAAATTGGTGAGGCTTTTTACCAAACCTTGTCCAGGAAGTGGGGTGCAAGGTTTTGGGAAGTATTTTGGGGGGAAAGACGTGTCCAAACAGCTCTTCCCCAGTAACCAGTATTTATTTGGTGGTGGTAGCGGCCAATCCAAGGACAAAAGGGTGGAATATTTTGTACCTTGGGGAAGTTTTGACCTAAGCTGGTAAAGATAAGCTTAGGAGGTTTTTCATGCAGGTCCCCACATCTGTACCCTAGAGTTCAGAGTGGGGGAGGAACCTTGACAACCCCCCAACGTAGAACCCTGAAAATCCGCGGATATCCACAGATAATTTTTGAGGATAGCGGATCGGATGCAGATACACATTTGTGTATCTGCACAAGGCTCTACATATTTTTCTTGTCTCACGATCATAATTTCACTATCATGACTCTTCTTTCACCCTCACCCGCCAGCCACACTCCCACATTTTCCTCATTAATATAAACAAAATCTGCCCTTTCCTCACTAACCTCACTGCTAAGACACTTGTTTCTGGTCTCTAATCTCTCACCTTGACCTTTATAGCCTCTTACCCTGACAGCCCTGCTTTTCACCTCTTTTCCACTCTCCCATCTGCTCAAAATACCACTGTAAAGTCTTGTCCTGGCCTCCTCCCATGCCAGCCACATCATTCCTTTTACTGGCTTGCTGACTCTTATGATTTAGGTTCTTTGTCCTCATCTTACAACGTCTATCCTTCTGCTCTCATTTCCTCCAAATATCACTCTGTGTTTGACCCTACTGCTTCCTTTGATTTTCTTTTACCCTGCTTTGCATGGTCCGTCCAGCCCAGTATCCTGTCTACCGATGGTGGCCAATGCCAGGTGCCACAGAGGGAGTGAACCTAACAGGTAATGATCAAGAGATCTCTCTCCTGCCATCCATCTCCACCCTCTGACAAACAGAGGCTAGGGACACCATTCCTTACTCATCCTGGCTAATAGCCATTAAAGGACTTAACCTCCATGAATTTATCCAGTTCTCTTTTAAACCCTGTAATAGTCCTAGCCTTCATAACCTTCTCAGGCAAGGAGTTCCACAGTCTGACTGTGCGCTGTGTGAAGAACTTCCTTTTATTTGTTTTAAACCTGCTGCCCATCAACTTCATTTGGTGGCCCCTAGTTCTTATATTATGGGAACAAGTAACTTTTCCTTATTCACTTTCTCCACACCACTCATGATTTTTATATACCTCTATCATATCCCCCCTTAGTCTCCTCTTTTTCAAGCTGAAAAGTCCTAGCCTCTTTAATCTCTCCTCATATGGAAACCGTTCCAAAACCCTAATCATTTTAGTTGCCCTTCTCTGAACCTTTTCTAATGCCAGTATATCTTTTTTGAGATGTGAGGACCACATCTGTACGCAGTATTCAAGATGTGGGCGTACCATGGATTTATATAAGGGCAATAAGATATTGTCCGTCTTATTCTCTATCCCCTTTTTAATGATTCCGAACATCCTATTTGCTTTTTTGACTGCCGCTGCACACTGCATGGACGTCTTCGGAGAACTATCCACGATGACTCCAAGATCTCTTTCCTGATTAGCTGTTGCTAAATTAGCCCCCATCATATTGTGTGTATAATTGGGGTTATTCTTTCCGATGTGCATTACTTTATGTTTATCCACATTAAATTTCATTTGCCATTTTGTTGCCCAATCACTTAGTTTTGTGAGATCTTTTTGAAGTTCTTCACAGTCTGCTTTGGTCTTAACTATCTTGAGCAGTTTAGTATCATCTGCAAACTTTGCCTCCTCACTGTTTACCCTTTCTCCAGATCATTTATGTATAAGTTGAATAGGATTAGCCTAGGACTGACCCTTGGGGAACACCCCTCTCCATTCTGAAAATTTAGCATTTATTCCTACCCTTTGTTCCCTGTCTTTTAACCAGTTCTCAATCCATGAAAGGATCTTCCCTCTTATCCCATGACAACTTAATTTACGTAAGAGCCTTTGGTGAGGGATCTTGTCAAAAGCTTTCTGGAAATCTAAGTACACTATGTCCACTGGATCCCCCTTGTCCACATGTTTGACCACCCCCTCAAAGAACTCTAACAGATTAGTAAGAAATGATCTCCCTTTACAGAAACCACGTTGACTTTTGCGCCACAATTTATGTTCTTCTATGTGTCTGACAATTTTATTCTTTACTATTGTTTCACTATGTAGCACTATAAATTATTTTTTATCAGATTTTTTTCTGTTTATACTGAATGCTTATCTCTCACAGATGCTCCTCAGGAAAAAGCTGAGTTATGTTCCCTTACATTGATCAAAAGCAGGCTCTATTGAAGAAAAGTGATCAATGAGTCAAGAGCCAACAGCTTTTTCCTGAGAACACCCTGCCACCAGCCCCCAGATATAAGAAAATGTAAGGACTGTCAGTACCTCGAGTGATTGCAACTGCTGAGTAAAAGTACTAGGAAAGAGGCAGTCTGCCCCAAGCCAAAAAAATCAAGTCAATCAAAAAGCCAGTGCATTCTCTTTGGAGAACTGATATAATCCTACAGCCAACATCATATGAGCTCCTAAGCCACAGTGTGTTCCGTCATTTGAGATGCCACTATCTAATGCCAATCTTTAAACTAAACAGAAGGAATCCTGAGAATCCTTAAGATTTTTTCATTTATGGAGCTCTGATCCTCATAAGATAGGGTACAGTGTGTACTGACTAGCCTCCATTCGAGCATTTGGAGTCTTCCGATCTCAAGGCTGCCAAAAAATAAAAAAATTAAAAAAAAATTTCAATTAGGGTGGATCTGGGGTTCGCCTTATGAAAAAAGATATTACCTGGTTCATTATTAAAGTCAAACCATAAAGAAAAAAACTACTTAACAGGAAATAGGAAAAAATCCCTGAACTCTTTGTATCTTAATACTACAATAATAAGAAATAGACTGAGCTAGAAGTAATGAACCAGGAAGGAGACAGTCAAAAAATAGAAACATGGCAAGATAAGTCATATGAATGGAATGTTAACACTAAGAAATAAAGTCATGTCAGATGTAACAGAGAAAGGGGGGGCTAGTATCATACATGAAAATATTGATATAAAGTCAAACCAATACTAATGGAAAAAACAGAAGTGAAAGTTTACGAGTTAAGGTTAGGGACATGACTAGAAAAGGAGAAGTCGTATTCAGCATCTGCTATAGATCTCCAAACCAAAATGAAGAAACCATTGTTACTTAATCACCTTGTGTGATAGGGTGTTCTGGGGCTGGGCAGCCTAGTGACTAGATCACTTATCTTTTTAGTCTGTATGACTGGGGTGGGAGGAGAAGAGGTGGTAGGGGGACCCTCTCTACTGGGTCCCAGCCTGGGACCCTGTGCAGATCAACACCTAAACAGGGGAGATGGATCTCCTTCTCAGCAGAGTCAAGATCTACTTCCCTGGGCTACTCCCAACAAGTCTCTTCAGTTTGGGTCATGGCCCTGCTAGTCCAGTTGCCCTGAGTGCTGGGGCTTATCTACAGCCCCCTCTTGGCAGGGGAGCCCTTACTTGCCTAAAGGGCTATGCTGGCTGACAGGTCGGTGATACATCCCTTTGGGCAGACAGAGAGCTCCTGCCTCCCCGCCAGTCAGCCCCTTACTGAGCCAGACTCCCTTCTTTTCTCTCCACTCCAGGACTGGCATTGGCTGCAGGTAGAGCGGGGCAGGGCTAGCTGAATCCAAACATTTTCTTTAACCCCCGCTGTGCTGGACGGCCATATTTCTACTCCCTCACACCTTGACACTGGTCTAAAGTCTTAAGCCTCAGTGATAAGTCCTGGGGGACTTCAATTATTCAGATATCATAATCTTCTGGGAAACACAAAATGTTAAATTCAGAAAGGGAATTACTGAAATTTGTTAAAGTGTAGTTTATAAAAATGAGAGAGCTTTGGAGCAGGCAGGATACTACTGGGGAAAGAGTGACAAACCTGGAGATGGGTAAATGGGAAAAACTTTAATAAAGGGAACAAAAAATGATCAGAGAAAAATTTAGTGGTAGTGGAGAAAAATAAGCAGGTAAAATTGTGGCAGCGAAGGAGACCAGAGGTCATAAATCTTCACAATGCACCCAGAATTAAGGCAAATCACTTCAGTTTCCCAGTTACAGCCCATTTGTTGTGCTATGGCTCAGTCAGCAATTTTCAAATATCCTTTGTTACACAAACTACTTTTATTCCATAAGGGCTACCCCCCCCCACACACACACACACCCTAGATTGTATAAAAGCCAACCAGGATTTACTCAACTTGATATTTACTTTTTCCCCCCCGCTCTGGCTACCTAGATTTTGTTGTTTTTATGTGCTATGCATTGCTGACTGGCGAATTTTAAAATGTTCAGCTAAGTTTCCACGTCATGATTAAAATACAATTCAAAAACGCCTTCAAAACTCTTCCATGCAAAACCTATAAATCCATTAACAGTCGTTTATATACACCACCGAACTCATTTTGAAAATTTCAATCAAATCTGCACCCAAATCTACAGATGTAAAAACTAGAATTTAAAAACTGGAATTATCTTCTCATGGGAGACCCACTAATGAAACAGGAATTCTTGAGAAATCATCCATAGAACCCTCTGTGCTTTAAATGACTGACAGCAGTTTGATTAAGAAGCAGGATAATTTACCAAATTCATCAAAATGTTTCTTTTACCATCATGTCACTTGGCTCCCCTGGTTGATGGGGCTGATTGCATTATGTCACTAATACAATCTGTACAGACTCCCCACCACTTCCCCAACATACACACACAGCTGATGTGGGTTCAGCATTAACTATCACCAGATGGAGCTATATACAACCACTTTCTTGATACCAAAGGAGAACAACTCTCTTAATGGAGAACAGCAATTTATTTTCACAAAATGATGATAGAGTTATTTAAGTTATATAAAGGATTTGTACAGCTTGTATTTTTATTCTGTGATATGGGAAAAGACTATAAAATTTGATCTCAGCCAAAAAATGTACAGCAAACTGATCCATGTTGTATATGAGCTACACCAACCAGCCAGGCAAATTACATTTTGCTGTCGCTTTTTGTGCCGCAAACATGTTAAATATTTGAAGACTATTGATTAAAATCCGTAGCCAATTGACTCACTACATGTGACTCTTTATGAAAAGCATTCAAGAGACCAAATAAACAATTAGCCAATTTATTGCTTAAAGTCAGTAATAGTACAGTATAGAAAAGAGTTACTTCGTCACTGAGCCTTCTAGGAAACTGTTTCTCACAGTATGTCAGGTCACTTTACACAGAAGATGCACTCCCAAAATATACCCCCAAAACTAGCTATATTTATAGCAGACTTGCTTACAAATTAAAGCACTCTATACATCACCCAAGCCTGGAATCCACCAATCAGCTTTTTACCTTGTTTTTCTGTTACCACTGTCTACCCCTTATCTCTTGCTTTTGAACACAGCATTCCAAACCAGCTGGGCCATGAAGGCACTTCCTACCTTGTACCATAGCAGAACACTCATTTATCTTTATTTTGACAGGGTTTATATTCATTGAGGCCAAACACTACATTTAGCTTTGCAAGGTATTGTGGGATATATACCCTCTTGACATAAGTGGGCAGGAGTGAACCTAATACAATTTACCATAATTTTGTGCTAATAGTCAGAAAAAAATATAATGTTAAAGAGATGTGCAATACAGAATATGGCATGCTATATGTATAACATATACATTCGCTTATAAGACACTGGTAACGTTTTACAAAAATATTCAAAAGACAAAACTGATCACTGTACACTAAGGAGGAAATTGCAGCATTGGTAATTGTATTTGGCATAGTCCTTGTTCTTCTCCCATACAAAGCAAGATTCAGAAAGTCTTCTCCGACTTCCAAAAGCCAGAGGAAAAAAGACTGTCAGTCACAAATGGTACACGTAGCCAGGTTCCATCTCCTTTCTCTCAATCATTTGACAGGCTAAAAACATAACAGAACTAGAGAAGCTATCAAAAGATGCAGAAAAACCAAAGACGTATATAGGAAGAGAGGAACATGAAACAGAAGACAAAACAGCAGCATACACAGTCGGTTAATTGAAGCAAAGCAATTTATTGCAGATTACAAAAATTCTTTGATTCACACAATAAAAAGAAAACTTTCTTAAAAAAAGTTTTTATACTTTCAGACAAGTACAAACTGTTGCTTATGGTATGACAGGCAGCAGTTTAGGGCGGAGTAGGGTTTCTACCCAGAATACTGGGGAATTTGAGAGGGTCCCTACCTGATCATCTTTTGGGGCCCCAGAAGCAAATGCCCAGGAGAGTGAAGGTTCCTTATTTCAGCCGTCACAACATTCAATTCATGTAGCACCCTCCCAAACGTTCATTCTCCTCCACAATATACAATTAATACAAACCACGCAGTTTAGAGTCATATAGGATCATGCTTAGATTCAATAACCTCAAGAATTGTTCCAACACTTTCTCCCTGTTGACATAAAGGGTCAGTCACTACAACTGTATTCTATCAATACAAGATAGAATTCTTCAAAGCATCTGGGCAGACATTTCAAAACGTCCCGACGAGACCATAGCTCAGGCCAGGTCTACACTAGAAACATCTGCCAGTACAGTAATATTGGTTAGGGGTGTAATTTCTTCTATTTATTATGACATTTCTGTATGGCAAAAGCCCTAGTGCAGATGCAGTTGTTATGACAATGGAGCTGCTCTATAACTATTTATTAATAGTCTATATTGAACTGGTTACTGAGATGGTTACTGTAATACCATATTGGTGTAGCTTAATAGAGGGGCTTTAAGGATGGTTAAGATACAATATGATTAAAGAAAGAAAAGGATTGGGAAACAAAAGTTCAAAGGCACTATAAGCAGTTTTAAAAGATTCCCTGGGGAGGGGATGGGAGAGGAGGGGAGAGAAAAAGAAGAGCTGTACATGAGTAGTTGTTCAGGGAGAGCAGACAGATACCCAGCACCTGCTGTGGTATCTGAAGATGTTAAGGCCTACCTAGCTCACCATCAGGGGATCACATGCCTTTAGGTAAGACAGGCATGCATGTAGATTTATGCAAATCTTTCTCTAAATGCTTTGCTTCTACTGTTAAAATAAACAATACTTGGGTTTTTAAGAAGGCTGTCAGGTCACAAATTCCTGAAGGGTCACTGCATCAGACCTGCTGGATGAAAATGATTGATACTCAGGGCATTGTAGCAGACATAGCTACCGCTGCTCCTTGGGGGTGGTGGTGTTATGTCGACAGGAGAGCTCTCTCCCATCAGCATAGATCGGCTACACGAGAGATCTTACAACAGCACAGCTGCCTCAGTACAGCTGTACCACTGTAAGGTCTCTAGTGTAGACATAGCCTGAGGTTATATTATTTTTCAAATTAGACAGATCTCAGGACTATACCTAATCAGTTTCCTTTCTTAAGAAGGTGCAAGTAACAGCTCAGCAATCTGGGATTTTTGGTATAGCAAAACAAACATTCGAAAATATGAGGTTTGCAAGCCATCTCGAGATTTGAAGTCACTCCAGGGATTTTGTCCGATCAGATTCAAAACTGGTTGGTTAGCTTCTGTTTTAGAACCAGTAAATGAGATTTCTGATCTGACACTGAACAGTCACCTCATACTGTAATAAGCCTCTTCAGAAAGTCCAGAGCCTGCTCAAGAAAAGTTTGTATTCTTTTTGTCAGATCTGAAGGAGACTATTAATATTACAAACCTGAACAAAAAAGAAATTATTTCACCAACGGAAGAAGATACAGCACTATAGGACAGCCTACACAGAAAAAAAAAAAACTACACCAAGGGAGATTTTAAACCCTTAAGAACATCCTTTCGGGTGGCTGTCCAAACTGCATATACCACTTTGTAATTATTAATGATTGCCTTACTATAAAATGCCCATTAATACACCACTATGAATAAGGTTGTGTCACTATTTTGATTATAATTATAAATATTACAGCTTAGTAGCTTTATGACAAATCAATCAACTCCATCTTCAGCTAATATTAATCAGCAAACAAGTCTGAAAGGTTAGATCACATTGCACATATATGAAATACTTTAATCATGTTGTTCCCAGTTGCTGATTTCGTGGTCTATGATATTCACAAGATTTACACAGTGTCATTATGTCTGCTGTGGAAAACACAAGTGGAATTGATATTAAACAGTTTTAAGCTTGCATGACAGGTTGCCTAATATCTATTATTTTCACAAAGAGGATCATAACTAAAAGTCTCCTTAAAATGAACTCTCACTCTACAATTAGTCAATACGAAGAGAGTCAAGAAGGCCTTTAAAAAAAAGTTTTAACAGAAGCCCTTGCCACGACACTAAGTAAACGCATATAAATGCATTAAATTAGCTTTCTGTTCCTCATAACCTTTATGGGGTAGATAGATCATAACTACAATTATTTCAAAATTCTGAAAAGCTTAAACAGAAAGATGTTTCAAGTGATATCAATAAGGACTAACTGATGAGACTGAAGATCATTAGAATGGGTTATAAGTTACTGTAAAGTAAAGATCAAGAATTGCCCACTGTATAGTTGCATAATTTGAATATACACTAAAGAAAACACAAAACCACCATTCTGCTTAAATCCCTTGTACGTAGGCTTGTGTTCACAGAGTCTTTAGAAACTCTCATACAAATACATCAGAAGACTTTTACATACATTTAACAACCAGATGGTATACACAAAACCATTGTTTCCAAAGCCAGAACTTATTTAATCAGTTACCAACTAAATACCATTCTAAATTCAACTTTTGAGGTAAAAGGAACGAGTGTGTTAGGTTTGAACGATAGTACTTTCAGGACACACCAAGCAGGAGTTACTCGGTGCTTCTTTCTCAACAGTCCATTATTTTTCCCAGATCTCTTCTGATGTTAGAAAGATAAAAGGTGACGTTTAAATAAGTATGCGACCCATAAACAAATACATTTTTATTTTTTAATAAAAAGGTTTAAAATAAAAATGGCTTGATAAGGATATTTCATTATACAATGGACCACCAATATAACTATGGCAAGATAAACCTATGATAACCACATACAGTAAAAAAATGAGTTAAATGAAAAGTTATTATAAGATATGACAAACAACGGTGAAAATGGGCAACACAGTGTTTTTGTAACCAGACCACTGCAATGCTGTGGTAACAATGTTCTATAAAATGTGAAACTACAAGATTAATTAGCTCTAATTCAAGCCTCAAGTGGCAATCCACTGACAATGCACAATGAATAATTAATATGAGTACTAGATAAAAGGATTTCTTTTTTGATCCTCTAACACAAGGTCTCAAGTGTTGGAATGAAAGGGGGAAAGCACAGAACAATGTAAGGCACAACTGTGATGCATTCTCTAGAAGGAATTTTGAGGAAGTATGCAACCCAATATACTGTACTGACTCCTGAGCAGCCTTGAGTTGACTATAAATACCATACTGTATGAGCAACTCATAGATCCTTAAATAAGAAGTTACTGTTGCTAGGCAGTTATGAATCCTTCATGTTACATTCTTAAGGTAAAAACAGCCCAGAAAAAAAAGATGGGCTTTATTTAGTAAGAACCAGTTTGACATTTCGTATTGTCACAATAACATAATGCAAAAGAAATGTATTTCTTATTAGGAAATATCTTCCCGAGTTTTTTTTAGTCGAAGTTGATAGCCAATTGATTCAAGGTGGTAACACATTTGTAAAGACTATTCTAGAAATTCCTCAAACATTTGTTTCAAGCTACAAAGTTTGTAGTTTATCCCAAGCTGATCTGTAGGGTTATGTCTTCATGCACCCGCCCCCAAAAAGGGGTGTGTTTTTATCAAAAGCGCCAATGCATGTTTAGTTATCTTGCTGTAAAACCCCAGAGGAAACTAAGTTGGGTAAGTTTTACCATGATGTAAGTAGGAAAAGTCAACTATGGGTGTGGAATACACAGTGTTGACCTCTAACTACACTGGGATAAAAGCTATCTATTACCTGTCTCCACTAAAACTTTATAGCAATATTACTAATGTGTATTAGTTATCTCTCTGAAAAAAATACACCTTTTGGGGCAGCGATGACATAGCTGTTTTTGTACTCCAGGCTAACGTTTGTGTCCTGAAACAAGCATTTGAGGACTGTCCAAACTAGACTTTACAAATGTACTAACTATCTCAATGGCAATCAATTAACCTAAAGTACATCTTTAGTGTAGACATTCCCCTAGCATGGCTGAACAATATCCTTCCCCAATTAAAAGAAGGCAACATTTAAAAACAGAATCTTGGCCATGTAATCATGCAGGACACAGATTCACGGACATTACAGTACAGCCACAATTTTATGAACATCAATGTTACAAATGCCCGGTTACATGTACAATTTTTCCTGACTGGAAGGTGTGGGGAGAGGGGGGGAGAATATCAAATAAAAGCAATGTCAATGAAAAACTAGTTGATATCCCTCCACATTCTGGTATCTTCAACACATTGGACATCGCTTTGCAGTGGTTTGAAAGACAAGAAGCAAGCAATGCAGCACACCATACTGCAACTTATGCCCCACAGCTACTGCAATTTCAAGATGTTCAGTTTTATGAACTGGTTGATTTTATGAACTCAAATCCTCAACCAGTTCATAAAACAGGGGATCTACTGTATAATACTGGTTCACTAACTACTGGAGGTGTAGAGTGTTGATGAGATACACAAACTTTAACCTAAAAGAAGGATTCAAGCTCACCATGTTGCATTTATGTTTGTGAAATTACAGCCAAGAAAAAAAGAAAATAACTCCTCCTTGCAGGCATCTACAATAAAACAAAGCAAAAACGCTGATTCTTCTTAGTTCCTGTTGCCTATAGGTAACATGAATTCAGAAACAGTGATTTCTGTCGCTACCTGCTGGTGCCTCTTTCAATGACATCTTATTCACCCTTGGATACTTCCAAAGTTGAGTTCTACAACACACTGTTTTGAGCACATATAATATAATGTTTATCAATATTTGAACTTCTTCAACCAATTAACATTTTAAATAGGAGAAAGGTGCTTTTCGAAAAAAATTAAAATGATCAAAACTGGCATTTGCAAAATGAAGTGGGAGTCAACATCTCAATACTGTAAAAATATGATAGGTAAGCAGTGTGATATGGGTATACTAACTCCACACTGGGTAACATGGAGTTAACAAGTTAATGTGGACTCACGTGGCTCCATCCCCATGCACCTGTGACAGATGTCAACATTGGAAGGAAGAGCTTCAGAGGGAGAAACCTGAATCAGTTGATGGCAGACCAGAGAGGAGAGCAGAACTCAGTGTTCAGCTCCTGGAGAGTGGACTGACTGAAGGCAGGAACTCCCCAGATGACAGCTGCATGACAGCCCCTCTCTGAAGGAGAAGAAGGCCAGATGCTGACTCAGTTGGAGAGGGGCTTTATTACTTATGAACTCAGTTTAGGGCTACAAACTGACAAGCACCCTCTGAAGGAAGATTTGGGATGATTCATTTGTATTAACTGCCCTTGCTTCTGTTCACTGAGTACCCCAGAAGAGGAGAGACTTTAAAGCGACCTGCAGGACCAAGGCTGCAGGAAGGACCAAGTTGCAGGAAGAGGCAGACCACCACAGTGCCATAGTGACCATTGACGGGTGGCACTAGACAGGGAGAGAGCTGCTACATCAGACAGGGATGTGCTCTACTGGTGAATCAACACCTTCACAGGCAGTGATAGGCCATGAAGGAACATAAAAATGAAGACAAATAATTTGTGTTTGATATGGGGGAGATGGGTGAGCCAGTGGAAGAATGATACTGTGGAAGCAACAAGCCAGGAATATAAGTTTGGAGCACAACAGTATGTGTCAAATTCTGAGAGGAGGGTGTTGCAGTATCTGACATGACAAGAGGAGGAGGACCTGAAAAAGAGAAATTTAGCTGTGTCAATAGAGAGGAAAGGCTGGATCTTAGAGATTGTATGTGGGATTAAAGATGCATGATTCAGATACTGTGTGGATACAGGGATGTAGAGAGAGGTCCAAATCAAAGATGATACTCTGGTTATGGGCCTGAGTGACAAGGACGAGAGTGGTCCACAATGACTGAGAAAGGTGGAAGGGGGAAGCACTTGGGGGGAAGATAAGAGGTTTATTTTGGCCACATTGAGTTTAAGTTGATGGCCGGACATCCCCATGGTCTTTGTTATAGTAACACATAATAGTAGTTTTGGATGTTATCTATCCAAGTCAAAAGGGCTCTTACAAAGCAAGGCGTATACTGCAGTGGCCCATAGAGTTCCAGTTCACATTTCATAATCCTGCTGGAATTTAGACTCCTTTTCTATGTCAATAGAGTCTCAATATTGCACATTCCACTTGGACGAGTGCCTTGCCTAGATCCAGCCTTCATATGAAAGTTATTTCCCCTTTTCACAAATCACAAGAGATAGTCCTTCCTGACATACATTAAGTCAATAACACTCAAACGAAAAAATGGCATATTCTGGATACCCACAAGGTAATCAAAACAAGGTATCAGAATAAAGCCACTCAGGAGATCTACAGCTCTTTACCCATTATTGTTACTAACAATCAGACAAACCATCAAAAGTTTATCAAATAGGTCTACAAAAAAGGCTTTAGTGCTACAATATCAGTAACTGTACATGGACTAAAAAGTGTTTTCTTCATGGGATTAAAAGGCTTCTTTTGGCCAATGAGTAGGGTGACCAGACAACAAGTGTGAAAAATCGGGACAGGGTGTGGGGGGTAATAGGAGAAGACCCAAAAGAGAACGACCCAAAAATCGGGACTGTTCCTATAAAATCAGGACTTGTGGTCACCCTAGCAATGAGGAAGCCTGCAAGATTGGTTTCATGCTCCATCTACACAAATATTCTTCAAGACCTGCAATAAGATGTGCAAACCATGTAAGACACCACCTTTGGCAGAAGAGTGCCACTTATGATGGCGCCTCTGTATACCACAAAAATCCTATTGTGGGAATGGCAATAAGCCTGGTTATGATGGAGACAGAAATTTATCATCAACTGATTTTTATCCAAGCACCAAGACTTATCCTTCCACATCTGCCTCAACTGACCTGCATTTCAAGTTATAGTTGACCTTTTGATTTCTTATGCACTGTAAATGGAACTTTTAGGAAGAGTTAATGTAATGTTTTAAGACTGTTGATCAAAGTTCCTAGAATGTGTTTCAGCTTTTGAAGCAGTGTATCTGGCAGTTTTCCCAGAAGAGGGAACCAAATCTTTTGATAACTGCCATCTCTAATCCTGACTTCTGGTGCTGTAGAGCAGAGAAAATCCCATAGCTGGAATAACAAGCATGGATATGATGGAGAAACGAACAAGGCATGCGTTAGCACAACTACAAAACTTATTAACACCCAGAAATGCTAGAAGAGGCCCATGAAATCTAAACAGAGATGAACTTGCAATATAAATAATTAGGGAACAGAAAATCAAAGATTTAATCCCAACGTGCCTACAAATATGCAAGCCTTGCACTGTCCAACAGATGTACACAAACTGTCACCAAGCTAACAAAATAACAAGTACGGTATGCTGAAGAATAAAATAAATGATATAATTAGTTCAGAACCAACACACACAATAAGAATTTAATGAATTCAGGTATCTTCACTTGAAAAAACATACAACACACCTTACCAAATACAGAATAAAGGCTCTTCAATTGGGCTGTTTTGAGATTATACAGTTTAGAAGAAAAGCAAGGGTTTTCCAATTAAAAAGTCACAGTTGTGGTTAAAAATAATGAAAGTCAACAGATCCAATAAAAGGCCTCATGATATCTCAATTAACCTTCAACTTTACATCATAAAAAGTATTTTATGATGCTCCCTCATACTCACACCCAGTCACTGTTTCTTATATAATATCCTCTAAACTTGCTACCTCAATTGTTTGCTACGTTAAGTTTTAGAGTGAACTTTGTTGACACCTTTTTTCTGTCCTATTTCAGTGGTCCAATCAGCTCATTGTAAATGTAGCCTCTACTACAGGTCCTCTCTGCATAGCCATACATATTATGGAGGCACTAGTTGTGGGTCTTCAAACATACACAAACACCATACAATTCAGTCAATTTCAAAGTGCATTTTAGGCTATGTCTATCCTATGCAGCTTACAGTGACACAGCTGTACCACTAAAGCCTTGCCACTGTAAGGCATGCAGTGTAGCCGCTCTTTGTCAGCAGGAGAGAGCGCGCTCTCCTGCTGACAAAATAAAACCACCCCCAAGGGGCAGTAGCTTTGTTGGTGGGAAAGCCCCTCCTGGCAACAAAGCGCTGGCCACACCAGCACTTTTTGTCCTTAAAACTTTTGTCCATCGGGGTGTTTTTTTTCTCCGACAAAAGTTTTAAATGACAAAAGTGCAGTGTAGACATAGCCTTAGACATATGTTTAGTCATTTTCTCCCCTCAATAGTTATAACTACTGAACTTGGTAATGAGAATTCATATGTACAAGAAATGTTAGAAATACATTATTATCCTTTGGGCTAAAGATAATACATTGCTATGGTTTTGAGCTCTACTTTGTTTTGTATTCATTTAAAACCAGGTCATTCTCAGCCCTTTTATCTGAAAGTTTTCAAGGTAATTCACAAGCAAAGGCTCCATTCCATCTCTTACATACAATCACTGTCACATGTTTCCCCACTCCACTGTTCTTAATGAACCATTAACAAACTATTATGTATACAATTTGGAGACAGATCTCAAACAAATATCAACATAGCTGAAGTGTGCCACCTTCAAAATGTAACGATCACTTCAGTTCTAATAACTCAATTACAGATGCCTCTACTTTAATGTATTTACTTTTGGGGTATATTCTCTGCCCTAGGCATGCTACAAGTAACTTTCAAAGTACAGTAAAAGCTGTGTTATCCAACACTTTATCAACCAGAAAGCTCCATTAACCGGCATTTCTGATATCTCCCAATATGAATCTTCAATCTAGTCACCGGGACTCGTATACTGCCCAGGAGGTTATGCAATTGCACATTCTGCACTCTACTTTTATGCAAAAAAGGCAGAAGACAAGGAAGCAAGCTGATAGCGGGGATTTATTCAAAAAAGCAGCTTCCAGGGTGTGTCATAGGGTCATTACAGATTCAGCCCAATCTCCTACACCTTCTACATCTACAATAAGAAAAGGAGTACCTGTGGCACCATGCATCCGATGAAGTGAGCTGTAGCTCACGAAAGCTTATGCTCCAATAAATTGGTTAGTCTCTAAGGTGCCACAAGTACTCCTTTTCTTTTTGCGAATACAGACTAACACGGCTGCTACTCTGAAACCTACATCTACAATGATAACTGAGATTGATAATGATGACCCTGAGGTACTGCAAGACCCTGAAGTGCCTTCTGAATCAAAGATTAAATTATGTTCAATATAGTTTTAGTGCTAAGTATATTTTTAGTAATCTGGGTGCATGCCGTGCATTGTCCATAGTGATATACAGTGTCATAAGATAACTCACTGTATAGAAAACTTTACCTGTATACACCTAAGTGCTTCAAGAAACCAACCATTCTGCAGTGTAGTACTACTACTGGATTGGTGAGTCCCTGTATACTAGTTTATACTTGATTCATTTTATTGTATTCTAATTCTTTGAAAATTGGTATTCCATTGGTAAGTATAACTCTTAGTAAACCAGAATTTTTGACTAACCGGCACACCCCAATCCCCCAACATGCCAGATAAGAAAGCTTTTATTGTATTTAAAAGCTAAACAAAAGGGTAACATTTCTATTTTAGTGAATATTATAAATAATGCATGATTAAATCACTTTTTTTTTTCTTTTTAAGTACAGATTCCAAGCTTTGTTTTGAAGTCTGAATTCTGATACCACTTCATAGTTTATTTGTATTAATAATAATAATTTTCCAAAAAATTCACTGGTACCCATTTTTAAAAAGGCTTCAGAAGCCTGGTTTGTATGACATTATACAACAGAAGTCATTTAGTGAATTTAAAAAAAGCTTTGAGTTAGTCTCTCTAGATGGTTAGGAACTCATTAAAAATCAATATCCTAATGGGAGCTTTCCCCTTGTTAGTTCAGGTAAACTCTTCTCTTTGATGTTAGTAAATTACTACTACATTTCCATTTAGTTGTTGCTTTTAAAACATCCTTACCTGCACCTTTTTCAGTGCTACTGGTACCCCATCCAACAGGCAAGTTGCTCTGTAAACTTCACTGAACTGTCCACGGCCGATCTTCTTTTCTATTCGGAAGTTAGCTAGCGTATTGTAGCCCATATCAGGTCGTAAGGCTTTCTGCAGTTAAGACATTAGAAAACAACTTGTACCATACAAGTTTACATTTCAGAGAAAGCACACACATCAGCTGCTCACCAGTTTCTGAACTAAGGTCCCAATCCTGTGAACACTTACACACATTTAACTTTA